>NC_081181.1:2482376-2646707 GCF_029867415.1 Vicia villosa
AATAGTTATTATTAAAACATATAAAATTACAAAAAAAAATTAAAAATATAATTTAATATACTAAACACACAACATACTTAAAATGAAACACACATAGTTTAATTAGTACAATAGACTCAGCTCACAAACAATTTATTTAATCATGAAACATTCCGAACTTTGTCCATATGTGTTGACTAGATCTGCTTGCAATTCGTGATGTACATTTGAATCACGCATCACAGATCTAGCACGCACATGATTCGCAAATGCAGGTAGCACCTCGGTCGAGAATGACTCTGGTGTACTAGACTCACTTGCCTCAGATTGATCATAATCTGTCCAATGTTGAGCATATGTATCTTGCTCATCCTCAACAATCATATTATGTAATATGATACATGACCTCATGATGAGAGCTAAATCGGTTATGTCCCACAAATGGACAGGTTCGCGGATGATTTTAAATCGAGCTTGCAACACTCCAAATGCACGTTCAATGTCCTTCCGACATCCCTCCTGATATTTTGCAAATAACTTATCTGGTTCACTTTGAGGAAGTCTAATTGATTTGACGAAAGCTGGATAAGAAGGGTAGATACCGTTAGCAAGATAATATGCCATATTATACAGACGTTGATTCACAAAGAAGTTCACTCTTGGAGTATTTCCTGGTTCAACATCATCGAACACGGGTGAACGGTCTAGAACGTTTATATCGTTCAATGTGCCCGTACATCCAAAAAAGGCATGCCAAATCCATAGATCATAAGTTGCAACTGCTTCAAGAATAACAGTGGTGGTTCCCTTATCTACCAGAGTAAATTGACCTTCCCATGCCGTAGGACAATTTTTCCATTCCTAGTGCATGCAATCAATTTTTTGAAGGCTAAATAGAAAAAGTGAATTTTTTGTGTGTGTCCAAATCAATTGAAACAAGTCTCTATTTATAGACAAAAAAAAATGATGAATTTTGCTGAAAATAAAAAAAATAAAAAATTGATTTACTAAAAAATAATTTACATTAAATAATTATTATGAAATAAAAATCTAAACATACACAACAACCAATAATATTTTGTCACATACTTTAGGTGCCCCCACTCTTTTCTTATTCAACATGTTTAAAGTATTCCACACCAATTAATCCACATCACATTAAATACATTATTCAACACACTATTATAGCTATTCAACTATGTGTGCGTGTGTGTAGTCTAGCGGTGAATCGCTTGGAAAAAAAATAGCTATTCAATTATTGAATAAGTTATTCAACACCCCATTGTAAATGGTCTAAGAGGATAAACATTTTATTAACCATGACATTTTAAAAAAGAAAATGTCACAAATCTATAAAATTTAATATTTATAAATAAATGAGGAAATTTACTTTTTAGCAATTTGGTATTTTCATTTTTATTTTATTTTTCAAGTCTAAGTTTTATTTTTTAAAAATTCATACTTATTTTAAAAATTCATATTTATAAATATTTTATTTTAAAAATTCAAGTCTAAGTTTTATTTTTCATCTTTGACTACTCTCAAAAAGTCCTAAGTGATTACGATAAAAAAAGAGTTTTACTTAACAATATAAAAAGCTATATTACAACAATACAACTAGATATTCTATAATCTTTATAAGAATGTATCGTCCTTGAAAAGTAACAAAAATAAAGTTAAGTCAAACAACGTCATCCAATTTTGTTTTTTATATAAGATATAGTAAGTATAAAAATTAAACGTAATGATAATGTTATTATTTTAAAAAGATGTAAATAGTGGTAATTGTAAAGAATGATAGAAAGTGTCGGCATTTATAAGAAGAACAAAGAATATTCTCTTAACTTTTGCTATACTACCTTATCAGCTTCGTTATTTTTTCCATTCCAGTTTAAAAGTCATAATAATATTAATAAATAAAAATAATTTATTTATTTTATATAATATTCTTAATTATTTTTGATTTTTTTTTTGAAAAATTGTGTAAATTTAATTTGACAAAAAATAATAAATAATCAGTAGTAATTTATACGTTAAAATTGATTAAATAAATATAGAATACTTAATAAAATTAACAATTAAATTAAATAACAATATTAAATGGCATACAAATATAATTATTTAATGAGTTTAATGGTGATGCACTGACAGTGACAGTGTAAAAAGTTTTATACTGTCATCCAATAAGAATATATTATTCTGTCATGTCATCTTAGTAATTTAAAAATAACAGTATGACTTGGTAGGATACATGGTCGTGATTGGTTGACAGTGTAAAACTTTTTTACACTGTCAGTGCATCACCCCTTTTCTCTTATTTAATATTTGCTTTTTAAAATTATGATAATAATAATAATAAAATTGAAAGATAAAATAACAAATTATAAGCTTTACATTAAAAATTTATTAAAAAATTATAAATAAATAAAAATTATAAATTCATGAGCAAATAATAATAGATATTTGACATATATCATAGATGAGATCAGTAATTATTATTATTTTTGTAAATGTGATTAGAGGGAATATTACATTTCCTTTTGTTCACTATTTTAACAAATATATTACTTTTATATATATTTAGTAATTGATTTTAAAAATAAATCAAACACACTAAACTAGAAAAAAAACATTTGTTTATTAGATTAATGGGAGGGAGTACAAGCTTAAAAATATAACCCACCAAAAAAAAGAAATGAAAGAGTTTGTTATTATTATTATTATTATTATTTATATATTTTTGTAGACAGCTCATAACAACAACACTGCCAACTGAAGCAAAAGAAACGTTTAACCTAAAAGAAAAAAAATTGATACACCAATTTCATGTGTAATAAATAATGAACTACTAATTAATAATTTTAACATGATAAGTAATGATTCCACCACCGAACCATTAAGAAAGCGAGTCACCAAACTAGAAATTCATTCATTCCCCTTTGACTCCACTTCCTTTCCTTTCCTCTCACCTCATTGGTCCGTCACGTGTCATACATACCTCACTATCATTTTCTCACAAACATAACATAACATAACACCGCTCTTTTCTTTTGTGTAACTTCAAAGCCAACGAACCAAACACCACATAACAATAACATAACGCTCTTCCATTTTTCATTTCATTCACTCACCATATTATATTTTCTCTCTCCCTCTCCATTTCCATTTCCTCTTTCATCACTCACAAAACTAAATCCCTAAACCGCTTTTTCCTTCTTCTTCTTCACACAAACAAATCTCAATTCAGATTCTCCAAATCGCGTTTCGCTACCTTCAGATCAGAAACCGTGTTTCCGTCAATGCTCGCTTTGGACTCGATCTAGGTTTTTTCTTCTTCCTCAAATCTCAATTTCTATATATAATTTACTCATTTTTTCGTCGGTGATTTTTTTCTTCTTCATTTCTTCGCAAGATCTCAGCTCATATGTTAATCGATTTTCTAGTATTTTCACTAATTGTTGAAGATCTCTATTTTCTATTCAAATTTCTGTTTAATTTTGTTTTTTAAATATTTTTTTAGCTGTTTCTGAAGAACGAGGCCTGTTTTAATTTTATTTATTTTTTTTGAATTTTTTTAGGTATTTTTTTGTTTAATTATGGAGGATTAAGTGTATAGATATGCTTTTTTGTTGATTGAATTGCAGATCGAGTTCTTCATACTATTATAGTGTGGGGGGATACAGATGAATAACGGCGGGATGATAGAATGCAGTGTTTGCCATTCCAAATTGGTATCGCCCGCCAGCAAAACTGTATCGAGGGCTTATGATCGGCACAAGAGTAGGATAACATCCAAACAACGTGTACTCAACATCTTGTTGGTTGGTGGGGACTGTATGTTAGTTGGTTTCCAGGTGATTCTTATCTCTTCTTAACGTATTCAAAGGGTTATCTTGCATAGTTGCATATGAATCGATTTAGATGTCACTTCGAATACAATGGCTAGTTAGCAAAGGGATTATTACTGGCAATTTAAAGGGTTTAGGACTCCAAGTCTATAAGAAAATATATTGAGATGTAGCATATATATTTTCTTACTATCTTAAAAAAATTGCTTCAATGGCATATGTCATTTATTTGATGAGCAGATCTAAGATCTAAACTTCTGCTTATGGAAATTAAATAATCCAATAATCTATAATAGATTAGAAACTCCTTTGGTGTTGAAATGGTTGGTATTTCTTGCCAAACCTTTATGCTTGTTGTTTAGTGGCTGACATATATACTATTTCTTTCTTTTGGCAGCCTATCCTAGTCTATATGTCCAAGGTGGATGGGAAATTCAATTTTAGCCCAATTAGTGTTAATTTTTTGACGGAGATCACGAAGGTTTTCTTTGCTATTGTTATGCTTCTTATCCAGGTAATGATCACTTTTCCTTGATGTATGTTCAAATTAAATATATACTGTATTTTCTATCACATATTTAGAACATGTGTCAAGTGGAGGTAGATTTTGAAGGAAACACGTGATAGATGTTTCACAATAGGTTAGAATTGCTATATAGTGAATGTCAGGGTATGGATCTGTAGTCTATCTTTGCAAGTAAACAGAAACAAAATTGAAATTTGAATGTCTAGGGATTGGTTTTTTATTTTTTTTAATTATCTTTACTTCCATATCCATACTATTAACATTAATAAGAGTATAAAACACAGTTTGGTTATCCGTGTCGCCCCATGTGGCGGTATCTCCTACTATCTTTTATGTAAGAGAAGAAACCCTCTATATCTGTTGATTTTCTTGCACCCGTTGTGATGACAGAAAAGTAGGTGTACTGAATTATAATTTGGGGCATGTTAAGCAAATAGTTAAAGGCATTATGTAGACAAAAACAGATGTGGATGGCTGGTAAATTGAAAGAAAACATTATTAGTTGTAGACCTAAAGTGGCAGAAAGGTTTTTGCTCAGGGCTCCTTAGGCATGTATTTGCTTCTGAACACATCATTTTTCAAATTAATATTTATACGCATTAGAAAAAATAGAATTCTTACAAAATCATAAAGCTTTAGGCTTCTCAATGTTACTAAACTAGCGAAGAGCATCTGGAAACCAAAATAAGAGTCAGTAAGACATGAGTAGCATAAATCTCAAGCACACACCCGGGTCATGGCCATGGACTGCTAAGATACTGAAAACTCCTAGAGATTGAAAAGATAACTTAACCTTAGCAGTATACTTTAGCTGATAATATGATGCTGTAGAATTCAGATCTAGAAAACATTATGGAGTGGTATATTTTGCCATTTATCTAAGGTTTGATTGCCTGTGCAGGCTAGGAATCAAAAAGTTGGGGAGAAGCCTCTTCTCTCAATTTCTTCACTCACCCAGGTACTATGATTTAATTATAATATTAATTTTGTATGAATTGACAGATATATGGAGTCCATATGTCACTTGGTTTTTCTGATATAGGATATGTCTTCACTGATTTGCTAGGTCTAGGTGCCCTGCTTCTTGGGACTGGTTAAATTATATATCCAATTGTTTATTCTTACTCTTCATCTTAGTTACCTGATATTGATTACTGACTTGATAGCAATGCTGTTAATTTTGGATCGTGAAAAATAACGGTTTGTTCAAATTTTGCAATGCTACAAAGCTATGGCATCTCAATAGCGTCTATTTGACAACAGATTATACTAAATAGCATATTGAGGTGGAACAATAATAACCTGTTCAAATTCCTCTATACTATAGCGCTATAGCCACTATTTGACGACACTGCTTGATAAGCTGTGCTCCATTAGAATCATTTGTATAACGAATATGGGAGAGTGTCTTTCTCTAAGTTTCTTGAGCCTTTTCATTATATATAGAACAATTCTTGAACACTTAATTCAAGATTTTCTCGGTACCTTCATGATGTTCATCCTCAATGTGGTAATTTGTCTCTTGTAGGCAGCCCGCAACAATGTCCTTCTTGCCGTTCCAGCATTTTTGTATGCTATAAACAACTATCTGAAGTTTGTCATGCAGGTATATAAAATTATTCTATAAATATTTCATATGCCATATATATGGTTTTTGGCTAGAATAAGAATGTTAGTCTTTCTTTTATGTTTGATATGCACCTATAAAGTCAAGAATAGGCAACTTGTTTTTCCGTAGAGTTTAGGTAGTATGTATTTGTACCCCACATATAGGTAGATGTAACCCACATATAGGTAGTACATATTTGTATCCAGTGCCTGTGTTGTGGGTTTAATTTTCCATATTAGTAATTAAATGTTCTAGAAGAAAAATAAATTTCTCATTGCTTGTTAGAGTATTAGTTATAGCTTTTTTAGGATTTAGAGTCTTATTTTATTGATAATCTTATAGTGGTCGCATTGTGTTAGTAATACTACACAAGGACTTGGCATTGGTTTTTATTTATGACATGCCTATCTTCTCTTGATTTTCCATCTAATCCATCTAATTTCAGTATGGCTCATATTACAAGCTGATGAATTATTGTGTTGCTTCTGTGATACTTAATGTTACTTAAGGTTGATTTCACATTTCATGCAGCTTTATTTTAATCCCGCTACTGTGAAGATGTTAAGTAATTTGAAGGTAATTTCTCGTTCACAGTGCTGTTGATTGATTTCTGTATTTTTGCCAGCCAAATAACGACTTGCTTAAGCATTACATATGATATATCTTGTGATAGCTGATGAGTGCTTCTTAAATTTTGAGTCATTGCTTTCAACCAAAATTTTCTTTCCACTTCATTTCAAGAAATTCTCTTACACTCTTCTCTCCATTATATTTTATTCTTTTAAGCTGTTTTCTGTCAGATTTCTTGAGACAAATTAAAATACTCTTCTCGATAGTTTGCTGAAGTTGAACATGTTTTTAATGGTTGGCTGTTGACTGTGCATGTTTCAGGTGTTAGTGATAGCACTTTTGTTAAAGGTGGTTATGAAGCGCAAGTTTTCTATCATTCAGGTCAGTGCATAAGATCTATCATGTCTATAGGATATAAGGATTTTAGAGGTATCCTTGCCATTATTTGGCTCTGTACTACAGAGTTTAACAAGTTGAAATCCTCACATAAATCTAAATTGCTTCTATTCCTTTTATCTAGCTGGAAAATTGATTTTTTTTCCCGTTTTTACAGTGGGAAGCTCTTGCTCTCTTGCTCATTGGTATAAGTGTTAATCAGCTACGATCTTTACCCGAGGGAACTACAGCTTTGGGTCTTCCTGTCACAATGGGTGCATATGTCTATACGTTTATTTTTGTAAGTGATGTTTGTTATTTGTTCCTTCGATATATTGATTATCATTATGCAATCAGTGCATTTTCCATCTATTAGGATTCTTTGTTATTTGTTGAACTTCAACTTTGGAACTATTTTTTCAGGTCACGGTTCCATCGATGGCCTCTGTTTATAATGAGTATGCTTTGAAGAGCCAATATGATACAAGTATATATCTACAGGTGAACTATGCCTTTTAATGTATTTTGATCAGCAGATTAATTAGTGTCCAATTTTTGCCCATGTGTGAAGACACACTCTTACATTGTATAAAAATTGAAATGTATTACAGTTTATATTAGAAATATAACTTTGGTCACTTTGTATTCAAAAAGAAACTAACATGAATTAATTTTAATGGACAGTACTTAACAGACAGAAACTAATAATGATACTTGGCGACTGAAACTAATTAGAAGAATCCTCTTGATATCATTCAAGTCAACTGTAAAGTAAAATAAAATATATGGAAAGTGTCAAGAAATGCACTTTAGTGGTGCCAGTCTGCTTAGAGGATACTTTTAACTGCTTTAATATTTATACTTTAGATGTTTATTCTCTATTTCGTGATTCGCAGAACTTATTCCTGTATGGGTATGGAGCCATGTTCAATTTTCTTGGAATTGTCGTGTCAGCTATTGTCAAAGGTAAGAAAATGAATCTCTTAAATGTTAATTTAAATTTAATCCATTCAAGTGCCAGTTGAAAATTCTAGTGAGCAAATCATACATAAATTCAGCCAGCACTTGGGATTCGTCTCACAAATTTACCAACAGGATGAGCAAAATCAGGAATTTGATATCCACTTATGTCAACAAATTCAGATTATGATACACACATATAAGCATTGGGTTTAATTAACCTCATTGGTTTTCTAATTCAAAATATATTTGAATAAATGAAAATATGATGTGAATGATTCTATGCTCTTGAGACATTGTATTGTATTCAAGTGTTTCTGTCATATATCATTGTGTTTTTGTAGCAAGGCAGTAAAGAGTCGTTTCTATACACAGCTTCAAGGGACTCATACAAACAACCTTTTTTATTAGTTTAGTTGTTGATGGTTTATTCTATTTGTTCATTCTATCAACATTTGTACACCTGAAATATCTATTGTTAGGAAGTTCTGTAATGCTTTTCAGTTTTAATCCAAGGTATATAGATTTCTTTTTTCTAATGATCGAACTCTGAACGTTTTAAAAATGCGGTTTCAAATGTTCCAGGTCCTAGTAGCTTTGATATCCTAGAAGGCCATTCAAAAGCCACTATGCTATTGATTGCAAACAATGCTGCCCAAGGGATATTATCCTCTTTCTTCTTCAAATATGCAGGTCAATGATTCAGACTTATGTATTTTTTCCATTGCATTGCCTCCTATTTTGTAGATTGCCATGTTATTTGCCACTTCTCTCAAAATCATACTTAATATGTTGCAGATACAATTTTGAAGAAGTACTCATCAACAGTTGCTACAATCTTTACGGGCATAGCATCTGCAGTACTATTTGGACATAAACTAACAATGAACTTTCTTATTGGCATTTCTATTGTATTCATCTCAATGCACCAGGTAAATGGAATTTGAAAGATTCTGGTTGATAATAAAGACTAAAAAATAAGTGACTTGTTTTTTCTGAGTGGGGAGCAATTTAGTCAATACCCTTTTTTATATCATCTTGCTCATTTCCTCTTCAGTTCTTTTCGCCATTGGCCAAAGTCAGAGATGAACAAAATGGTGTGCTGGAACTGCCTGAGGTTCAGGACAAACAAAGGTGCAAACTAATTGCTTACTAATCACGATTTTTTTTCTTTCGTTTTTGTATGTGGCAAATGTTATCATATGCACGGGCATCTACTTAATTTGGGCCCCAAAAAACTTGTGGTTTATATATTTGATAGCCACACTTCATAAAAAGTTGACTAACCACATGCTCCTTCCGGGGAGGAAGATAAAAAACAATTCATTCACACAATTGGTGTTTCTGAAAATTTTAGTTGTTGGATATTTTGTATATGGGCCGGCCATGACTTGAACACTTCTAAAAGGAAACAGGTATCCTTCTTCCTTTACATTAACAAATGCTTGTGTTTATTTCAGGTCAAAGGACGCATTTATAAATATGGCAGCTGGAGCAAATGAAGAGGTACGGACCGTCACCATATATTGTTTTATTTTTTGTCTCTTAAGCATTCAACTGATTACTTTTATTTTTGTTGTTAATATGCACATTTCCAGGCCACTCATCGAGTGGGGCATGATGAAAGACAGCCACTTCTCCCCACTTAGATTAACCTACTGTATGTTTTTTCTTCCTTTCTCCATTTTAATTATAACCTCCTCTACAAAATTCTGGTTCATTATTTTCTTATATTTAATAAAATAGTTTGTTAACCTGCTAGATTATTATTGGTTCTATATAGCCTTAGCAGTTTCTTTTGTTCACTGAAGAAAAAATATCATGCTTTTCTAGTCAGATACCCCACTTTCTAATAGTCTATGACCCTTTTTGTACCTTATAAGTAATCCACTCGTTTTTCACGTGTCCATATCATTGCAGGAATTTTCCAAGAATATGTTTTTTGGTGATATCTGATAGCTATGGTCCCACACAGTTTAAAGTCATAATAAACTAAAAAAGATTTTGCTGCCTTTCTTGCTTAGCTTTCCGAAGAAAGTATTTGTCTAGTGGTTCCATAAATTCAGACATGAATTATCGGCTTCGTGAGGTGGTGAACAAACCAATGCTTTTCGTTGCTGAAGATTTTGATAGAGCATAGCAAATGGATTCGTAAGAGCTTTTGGCATATCAATGTGGATTTACTTGTACTTCATTTATTCTTTATATCTTGGGACATTTGTTTTCCTGATATTTTTACTTCTACCCATTCTATCTATAGTGTTATTCTTTACATTTATTACCCAGTGTGGACATTTAGTCTTTACTCCGTTCTTTCTATATTTTGTGATATTTAAGGGTTGATAGTGAACATGAGGAGTCCGTTCTTGTAGAAATTTATATTTGCATGCATACAAAGCAATCAAGGACGATATTTGTATATGTTTTTATATTGGTGACTGATATACTCGTGTGTCTTCTTCATATATTTTACACATCCATTATATAATGTTAATATAATTACAGTATATATTTTTCTTTGATATGATAGGTGGAGGGATAAATGATTTTGAAAACATATTGACTTTTCTTTTTTTCTAAAATAAGTTAATTTTAGCTTGCAACTAGTTAGAAAGTATGTGCAAGGCATTGGCCTGCGCAAGTTTGATTATAATGGATTTTAAATATTTTAGTTGATGAAAAATACGAAGTTATGTATTCCCTCTTTATTTTTTTTTCACAATTATTAAGAAAACACAAACAGAATTCATTTGGAATCATATTTTTATATGTTTTATAGGGTCATGTTAACATGTGTCCTAAGGGCACATGTTAAGGATACTATAAATAGAAAAAATTAAATGTAATTAAATGCAATAAAGTCATATTTAAAGTTTCGATACATTAAATGTACGTGTTTCAAGATTTTTTATTTATAAATATCTCATTAACATGTGCCCTTGGGGCACATGTTAGCTTTTCCCTGTTTTATATTAGAACCAACAAATGATGAAGTAATAATTCAGAATTGGATATGACAACATTTTATTATGAAATTAAAATTTGAAGATATCCAAACCAAGTGTTCTTGGGAAATAACAACTTTCTGTCTTATGAGCTACTTCAATGCCAAAAAATTACTGGAATCTTCCTAGATCTTTGACCCGAAAGTGGTGGACTAGATGTTGTTTAAGACAAGCAATTTCATAATGATCAAAACCTATAATGACTATATCATTAACCTACACAACCATATAAATGCATTTGCTAGGGAAACGTTTATAAAAACCGAGAGTATGTGTCCGTGTGTGTGGTCTAGCGGTGAAACGCTTGGGTCCTGAGAGTGTGTTTCTTTCAAGGATTCAGGTTCGAATCCTATTAGATACACATTGTTTATTAAAAAAATAAATCATAGAGTATTGTTGAATCATACTACTAAGTCTCTCAAACCACGTTCGAGGAAATTATTTGAGACGACAAACATACTCACGGTACTCCCCTAAGCAAAAAAACCAATTTGTTGCTCCATATAAATTTCCTTTTCCAAATTTTAATGAAGAAATGCATTTATTATTGAGTCATTTTTTTTCAAAACAACAACATAGGAGAATAAAATTAAAACCTCCTACTAATCGATAAAATGTAACGAAAATAAAAAATACGCAAAGTAGATTAAAAAAATCGATACTATAATATGGAAGTGGTTGTTCAGATAAGTGCACAATGTAAAAATATTACAATACCAGATAAAAAGTCATGAATAAAACATAAATAGGCATCTACTACTGACTATGCCTAATGCGAACTCCCTGCGACCTCCTCTGCCTCCTCATTGACCATCCTCTGCACTATGGCAATCGCCTCTGGACCGCCCTGCTCAAAGATCCCTCTCTCCAATGTCTCCTGCCCTATCGAATGTATCCGCTGGCAGATCGACAAGAGATTAGTGGCATGGTCATTCCCGGCCTGCTGGTTCTCAAAGAGCTCATCGTGTGCTGGCCTAGGTGGATGCCCAGGAGCATCGGGTGTCATGATAGGATGTGACACTTGATAGAACCATGTCACATACCCATCTACATAGTGCCAGCTCTGGGTGGCTCGCGTATGCCGATACTTCCCTGGGACTAGATGATGCGCCCAATCCTCACAGATAACAATGAGCTTCCGACAGGTAACAATGTCAGGAGCAACCTCAAATGGAGACCTCGGTATCATCTGCAGACGTCTAAACTGTCTCATGCACCGCTCCGGCAGATATCTGAACATGGTGTTGGCCCCACATGCCAACCATCCAGAATATAATGTGATGTGGTCGAATGAGACAACATTACCGTAATCAATGAAGGGCGTCCACTGGATGTCATTATGAGCAGTACAATCGAGGTATACACGATATGACCCCACTTTCTGATTCCTTTTCTAGAAGACATATCGTGCAGCCCTGGGCATGGCATTAATGTAAGCGGGATCATGATCGTAGCTGTGGATGCAGTGGAAATAAGAGAAGATCCAACCCTGAAACACAAATATGATAATATGTTAAATAGAAATATGATATAATTAAATGTGATATAATTAAAATGAAATGTACCGTAAGGAGTGTGCAAGAGCCAATCAACTGTCTGGTCCTCCAGTTGGTGGCGTCATTCAGCTTCTAATATAGGTATATCGGATTAACGGCTTCCCAGTTTTACTCGTGAACTGTAGTCAGATCAATAAAGTACCAGAGATAAGTCATGTCCACGTAGGTTGCACTTTTATCCACAAAGAGTGTAGTTTCTATCAAGAACATAAACCAACACCGCAAAGTGTAACCACAAAGATACTCAACCAAAAGCACGTCACCCTCATCCTCGGACTCCGCTGCCGCCACCAAGTGGTTCTCATAAAGCTCTTTCAAGATGGAGAACCGAATATGGCCCTCACTCGTCGTTCTGCACTCATAATCCGCCATATTTGGGTCCATACCCAGATAATCCACCATCCACTCTATGGCCTTAACCCTCTGTATCTGGGAATAGTCTAAAAACCTCCCTCTGATCGGCAGGTGGAGAAGACAGACCACATCATGTAGGGTGATCGTAAACTCCCCAACAGGAAGGTGGAAAGACGAAGTCTCCTTGTGCCACCTTTTAGCAAATGCCCCTTGCATGTCGTGGCTGATGGTACTATATCCGGTCATGCATAAATCGCCAATCCCAAAACCAGCTACAACGTCATTAAACCACTGAGTGTGTGCTTTAAACAGATCAAATATTTCCGCGCATGGTTCACAGATTTTATGGTCGCCCGATCATGTCACAACAAAAACAAAAAACAATGTTAGTTAAACCGTTTGAAGAAAGTGCAATAAAAACAACAAAAAATAGTTATATTAGAAAGTGCAATATAAAATAACCTCGCCATCCCAAGCTCGTCGAGCGACATTGTCATGATAGTAAATCAACACAGAAGTGTCTGAAGGCCCTCCCGGGTAGCCTTCCTCCTCCCCGTCCTGAGCATCAACCTCGCCGTGCTCAGGGTGAACATCGGGTACCTCCTCCTTCTCAAGTCCTACCACCTCCTCCTCCTCCTCACGTACCTCCTCTTCACGAGAGGAAGACGTCCGAGACAACCGACTCCTCGAAGCAGATGAAGATCCTGCAGGCGCGTCATCCATTTGGACTGGTACTCGGACTCGACCCCGTCCTCGAGTCACTGCTTGCTGTGCAGCTCTCTCGCGCCGAGCTGAAGTTGTTTGTGTCTCCCTACCCTGTCTAAGTCGAGCGACCGGTGCCTGATTGCTTGCCATTTTCTTGGAAAAAATGCAACCGGTAAGACTTTGAAAAGAAAAAAAAACAATTCAGACATTTTTCGGAAGTGCATCTCTGAAACTGGTTAGAGGTGATTTCTGAAATGCACTTCTGAAAACACAGGCGAAAAACCGTTTTTAGCAGACCATCATTTCTTGCCCTAACTCAATCAAAATCCAATTTTTACCAACTTAACACTATCATTGACCTACAATAACTTCACCCTACAACATTTTTCTAATTTCTAACAGCCCTAATAACATTTCCAAGTTAGAGTTCAAAGTTATGGAAACTTACAATTTGTTGGAGCTTCGAGTAGATATTGAATGGAGCTTTGAATGCTTATCAATGCTAGGAAGGAGTTGTAGAGTCAGAATACTTTGAATACAAGTTGGCACTTTTGTGTGAATTTTTTTATTTTGAGGAGAATGAAAGTGAAGGGGTGCTTGTAAAAACCACAACAGTTTTCAGAGATGCATCTCCGAGAACACTTTTTTTTTAAAAAAAAAAAAGGTTATTTCGGATATGCATATCCAAAAATATTTTTTTATTATAAAAAAGAGTGTCTTCGGATATGCATATTCGAAATCACCCATTTTTTAAGAAAAATATGGCTTTGGAGATGCATATCTGAAATATAGGGGTATTTTGGGGTTTTCACCGTAACACTCTTCTAAACCTCCGTGAAATATTAAATAAATTCAGAGTAAAACATGCAAAAGGATGTTACAACTCATTGTATAAAATAAAACATCTGCCACGCTTTTCCGAGGAACATAATTCAATCAAACATGTTTAAACACAGCAAAATCAATCTTCAAAATTGGATAATGTAAACCTCAGTTATCAAAATCAAAATTCACCATCTCACTTCAACAAAATTATCCAAATCAATAAAACAAGAGTTTATTAAATAACTCTAAAACAAATAATGTTTCCCAGTGTTACAAGACTAGAGCATGACACCGACACAACCCAAAACAAATGGATAAACTCTACGAGCTATCCTCACCAAAGCAATAAAGCTGCTACTCCTCAATCTGGAAATAGTCAACAATAAGGGTGAGACATATTCACAATTAACAAATGTTATAAGCTCATAAACAACAAAACCTCATAAGCAATTGTTCACCTTATTGCATTATATTACAAAACTTATAATTAATCATCCACAGTTACGAATACAAACAAACACAAATGCAACACCATGTTATATCACCGAAAGTATTCCAATCATGTTATAACAATAGATACATGCAACAACTCTATGCATGTGGTACCAACACATGGAATTAACCCATCACACCGATCCAAAAATCATCGGGATACGACCACCGCCAATCCACTAATTCCACATAATGGGAATTAGCATCACTGATCCAAATAACCCCAAGATACAACTACACCTATGATTTATGAATGCATGCATAACATATAACATACAAATCATCACCAATAACTCACCGAAGTAACACTGAGTATAATGTATTCATACCTCAACACAATTCAAACAATTACATTATACATAATTCACACCAAACGCAACATCACATTATAATCATGTTGTCACAATATCACCACATCTATTACATTCATAAGTAGCATTCACATAGTACTTATCATTCACAAATGACATATTGCATACAAGACAATCAATGTCATTCTCAACAACCACCAAAAACAACCTATACATTTGCTAAATTTAAGCATCATGTATACATACAATTACCAAAACATATGCAGTTAAGAATTATCTATATAATTTGAACATTTAAGCATACCACCATAATTCAACATATTGAATTATCCACCTATTGTACAACATACATTCATCATGTAACAATCACAACAATGCATAACAATTAACATTCATCAATTACATATATCACAACTAGCACATATTACACAATACTAAACATAATTCACACCAACATAACATAAGCATCACAATTATGCTGTTACAACATCACATTGCCACATCTAGTCAAAATATGCACACAATGTATAAACACTCCATAATAAATTAAGTCGATATTTTTAAAATAAAATTGAGCCACTACTCATTAACCCAACTCATTAGATAGAACATTCAATTAATTTTCCAACGCTCAAAATAGCGACTAAAACAGACTTACAGGTTTAAAGTTATGACCTTCGGAAAAATTTGTCAAAAATTGAATGCTGTGAGCCGATGCATAACTTCTTCAGGTCGACGCATATGATTCCTGTCCACCTCGGGTTCACTCAGGACGACCCTATAGGTCGACTCATGTTGAGTAATTTTTCTGCATGAGCCAACGCAAAGATTCTTCAGGTCGACACATGGCAGTTTTATGCATAATTTTTCTGCGATTTTGTGATTCTAGGTCTGCGATTCCTTGACCCTAAAATCCACTTTTTCCATCATTTAAAACATTTTTAAGTCTTTGAATACATGTCTAAAACTATGGTTATTAACCACATCATGTTAACACAAATCCTATTATTTTATTGCATATTAACACACCTAAATCATCCAAATTCATCCTATAGGTTACAAATCCCCAAAACCCCAAAACCCACCATACATACAAGAGAGAGCATAAATACACCTATTCAATTCTATTATCCTTAAACCGATAATAGATGCTAAAAGTAATTAGTCACCCCTTACCTTAGCCAAATTCTTGAGTTCTTCCTCTTCCTCTGCTTCCCCCCTTTCACGTGTTCTTGAGTTCTCCTCTTTTGCTTCTAATCTCCTTTCTCTCCAACTTCCTTTATTTTATGAAAAATAGAAAATATCTAATAAGGCCTACATAGTTAACACCTCCCTTTTTCCAACCACTGCACTAAGCCCAATTGCTTATTTTCATAATTCCTCCAATAAGTCACCAACTCCCAAATAATTCCAATTCAATAATTAAATTTCAATTAAATTAAATAATGGAAAATATTGGGTGTTACATTCACCACGGGTCCCTAAGAAGGTGTATGAGTGTAAAACGAAATTGTCTTCTTTCTTTCGTTTGAACCATCTTTAGCCGTGTAAGCCCAACAACATCCAACCATATATTTTCTTAGAGGAGGTGGTACAAGTGTCCATGTTTAGTTAGATTCTAAGACTAACATCTCATTAATCATAGTTTATCGTCACCCTAAATGAGAAAGAGCTTCATGCATATACTTGGGAATAATGGTTGAAGAAATAGTAGAGACAAAGGCATAATGTGAAGGTGACAAGTAGTGATAGCTAAACAAGTTATAAAAGGGATAAGGGCTATGAGTGGAATATGTACCTCTACAAATTGCAATAGGAGACTCATTTATCACGGTGGGCAGATCTGAAGTAAGAGAAGAAGTTGAGACGAGAGATATGTTACTTATACCTTATTTAGGTGTATTGGTGGAAGGGAGATGCACACGCCACTAATAAAGTCTACACGGGAGAAGGGCTAGGAGGATTAGGTAACTTCGCATGAGGAGATGAATTTGAATGGTCAATGTTAGGAAAGGATGGAACTCCCAGGATATATAAGATAATATGCAATACTTGAGAAATAGTCTCAAACATAGTAGGGTATGTAAAGAAAGGTTCATCCTCAAAGAAAGTGACATCTACAAACATGTAGAAACTGTGTGTGGAAGGAAAATAACACAAATAACCCTTTTGAACTTTTGAATAACCAAGGAATACACACTAAATTGAACAAACAAACTTTATCAATTTCTAAATAAATTGATCCAAAGACTTGATGAAAGATTCATAATTGAAGCTACATATTCTTAGGGGGAGACTGTTGCATATCCCTAACACATTTAAGGGGAGCACCTCCAGTACAGTTATTTTATTGCTTGTCTTTTCACTTTCATTTATTATCGTTTATTGAGTCTTTTTCATGATTGCATATCTCTGAATCAAGTTCAAATCGATTCGTTTATTCGTTTTAGCATGCATAAATTAATAGTTATATTTGAGCTTGATCATGATTCTAGTAGTTAACCTCATGAGACAGTGGAAAGAAAAATCTCAAAGTATTTTGAAAATTAGGAAAAATTGAGATTTTATGTGTTTGGTTTAAATCAAACACATATCCCGACTTGAATCAAATTAAGCATAAACAAATCAGTAGTCGTATGAATGTGCAAATCTAAATTCGTAGAAGCATAATAAATAACATAGGTAGCCCGACCAACTCTTTGTGCAAGGACAATCTCTACTGCATTGTTGGATGGATAACACATAATTTCAAAGGGGAGGGTATAGTTGGGCGGGTGCCTATCACAATCACGAGGTGGATAATTATGCAATTGCTTAGAGGTTCTTTGGTCGGGTTGCAAGATAACCTTTGCACCATTTCATGGTTTGTACAACCATTTCGGTCTCAATTTTGCCAATAAGCTGTGAAGGCTTACTCACCCAACAATTCCTCAACCGGCACCGCTTCAGGACCCTTCTCCTTCCTAAACCCATGATTAGTGACTTGGTTACTTTACATTGCTCACTCTAGAGGGAACGGAAATCAACTTCATGTAGATCAGAGATACTTCCCGCCCAATAACTAGGATTTTCATTTGCTTTATATTCATTTCTTTTGAATTTCATTGTCGTTTGAGTTTATTGTTAGTTTTTAGTTCCTTTCAATATTTTTAGTATGTTTCTCTTGTCATAATATGTAACAAATTGTAATAATTTATATTCAGATTAATGGCAATGAGCAGTTGCTGCAAGTTACTCTGATGCCAAAGTAATAGAGAGAGCAAATGAGTGCAAGTACAAGGAATGAGAGTATGAATAATAAATACCCGACCCTTTAATGAAAGAGGGTATTTATAGCCCCTAGCGCTGGGCCAAGGTCCCCATTCTGGGCCCGATGTAGAGGCCCAAAACAGGGATTTCCAGGATCCATGAGTGTGGTGGAGTCCAGCACGTGGTCTCCATTACGGGTCAACCACTCCGAAGTTCCATGAGGGACACCGTCTTTTCGGAAGCGCGTAGACTTTGTGATATTCGAAGGGTTGAAGGTGAAGGAACCCTACAAGGGTTGACAGATAGTTGGACGCGCTCGTGGGTTATGCCTGCCCGAACCATAGGGGCTCTTGCTCGGTGGCCACCCTGCCCGAGGCATTTGTAGACTTGTTTGATTTAGCCAAGTGAGATATGTGCTCGACGGTCGGCCGGGTGCAAGCCTGTATGAGCAGGAGTTCAATTGGACTCTTTTATTGGTTAAGCTAAATTAAGGTCTTGCACTACGTTTGGGCCAAGTGTCAGCCCAATCCAGAACAATTCTTAATTGATTTCATTTGTTATGTCTACACACATAAGCATGTTGTTTTATGTACCCCAGAGCTTCTAAGTTAGTATGTTTAAATTTTATCCTTTGCTAACCTCTTTGAACATGTTTCTCATGTTGGTTTCAAATATTATAAATTTTATCTTAAAAATGTGACCTAAAAATATTTCATTCCCATATTTGTTTCAAGTTTATATAAATTATGGAAAATTAATTTATACATAGCCTTTTCATTTTTTATTCTCATTTTAGAGGATGAGAATCTTATATTTCCTAATCACCCATAATTTCTCACTTCTAAATTTTTTTACTTCTTTATTTTTTATTATAAGTTTAAATTAACTATATTTCATAAATATTTTTGAAAAATTAAATTATTTACCAAAAGTAAAAATAAAACTTTTAATATTAATATTCTTAGAAAAACATTAATAGCAAAAAATCATTTTTAAATTATTCAATAAATATAGTAGCTATATAAATTCATTGAATAATTGATGAATATATATATAAATTTTATATATCAATTATTCAATGAACTTAAAAATAGAATTTTTATTTATAGTAATAATTAAAAAAATTATATACCATTCTTAAATTTTAATTTTTGTCTAAAAAATTTATTCATAATGTATCCAAATCCAACCTGAACTTAAAAATAGAATTTTTATTTATAGTAATAATTAAAAAAAAATTATATACCATTCTTAAATTTTAATTTTTGTCTAAAAAGTTTATTCATAGTGTATCCAAATCCAACCAAATTTAAAAATATTCAAAAATCTACTAAATTTTAATTATTTTTTTCCAAAATCCAACGATATTTTACTACTAGTATATACATTTACTAAAAGTAAAAGTATGCATTCAATGAATAAGGTACCTCAAAGAAGCCCAGTTAACAACAGAATCAAAAGTAATACTATTTTTTTTGCTCCACATAAGATTCATTCATACAGGATCAGATGTGGATTTTTTTATTACTCAAGATTTATTCAGTAGTTTCGATTTCTTTGACCTAATTTTTTAAAATTAAACAAGTTTATTCAAAGTGGATTATTATTCATGCTTGTATTCCCTTCCTCACTCCTCAGCTGTATCATCTTCCTTCTTAACCTCAGTCTTACATTCTTCATCATCCTCCTTCTCAGCCTTTTGCATGTGGACTGTGCAGTATGAAGAAGTCGTGGATATCACAATAGGTTTCTCGCACATTACAGGTCCAGCCGCTGACCTGCAAACAAAAAAACATTCAAGCTTATATTTAAAATTCATGCCTTTAAGCATCAGCAAGAGACAAAATATTTAATAAAAAATCTAGTATATTGATCCCAAGTATAACATAAGATCTATGCCCACATGAGATTTATGACATCGTATTTGTTAGCGTAAAAAAATGCAATATATGAAAATGAATATTGTTTTCATTAAGAATGGTTGGATTTATTAGATCAGAATATATTTTGATGAAAACATGAAGTAATAAGGATAATATAAGTGAGATAGATATATATACCTTGCGATAACAAAAGTGCATGGCTTATAAAGCACTTGTTTTGGTTCAGAGAGAATATGCGTAGAGCAAAAGGAAGTGCAAGGCATAGGGTTGGACATACAACCATCAAAAGCACATATGTTGGTGTAATTGTCAACGACAACATCGGTTTCATCCTGGAAAGGGTTAAGACCAGTCTCAGTAACATATTGTCTACGTTTGATCCTGACTTGTTCCATGAGAGCCCGATACTCACGTCTGTAGTGTTTGATAAGATGTTTAGTGGTTCGAAGACGACAGCACAGAAATTCGCGATGGGTAAGATAAGTGGCAGGGTAGAGTGGGCCAGAGGTGGTTGTGTTGGTTGTGGGATTTGGAGTATTGGGAGGAGTCGGAGACATTCTGCTGAGTGATTGCAGAAAGATGAAAGATATGTTATTGACTGCGCCGCAGCACAAGAGAAGAGAGAGGCCTAAGAATGAGGAGGAATGAAATGAATACTACATACAGACCCCTTTAAATACTCCAATTTATTTCAAAACCGTGTCACTCTTATCTTCTTTCAATATATTACTAGTGGATAAACTTAGACAATCGGTCCAGCCTCAATTAGACTTGTCAAATGGGTTGGTCCGTTCCATTTTGATCTGGTGGGCGAATATATTTAAATGGGTTAGTCTAACCCGGTACAATTGTTTAATAGATTACCTAAAATGAGCCATCCATTTTTCAAAGGCCCGTACGGTTTGATGGGTCAGTCTGACCCGTATTTAAATATTACAGTTTTAATTTTATAAAAAGGATGTAATGAATAAATGCAACATAATATAAGTAGAGAGTATCATAAACGTATATAAGTGATGTTTAAAATATATATATGAATACCACAAAAACGTACATGTAAAAGTACAGAGTAACTTAATATTATCACCAATATTTATCAAATTTTTTCTCCATCTCACAACCATTTCCTTGATCACACCATCTTAAAAATATATCTTCACTCTCTTTAACTTTTCTTTATCACTTGAAAACACATTAATCATATCTTATTATCTCAATCTTTTTTCCCCAAAAGTTATCAAAATCTTTTTTTAATGGACCAACACGAAGCCCGTTTTGTCCGGCCTGACCCAACCCATAAAAAACATAGGCTCAATGGGTTGGCCAAAAAAGACAGGGTCATGTTTTTTTAAGGTATTTTGCGGTCTGGCCCGCGCTAAATTGTTGGGCTTATGGGCCGGCCCGATGGGTCAAGCCTATTTTGACAGCTCTAGCCTCAATGGGCCAGGTCACAAACTTTATTGCATTTTTTTCTTCTATTTTGTAAAGGTGAAAAAAAAACTCCTGAAAATCCTAAAATGTCTTTTGAAGATGCATCTTCTAACGCACCATAAGAATAATATTTTTGGAGATGCATCTTCGAAAGCATCATTTATGTGTTTGAAAGGTGTTTCAGAGATGCATCTCCGAAATCACCACTAACTGTGATTTATATATATATATTTTTTTAATTTCATCAAAGTTTTGATACAGAATTACATTAAAACGATAAAAAAAACGCGAACTGAAAATGATAAGAAATATCAAACGATAATAAGCATAAAATGTTGTTATGAAAATAGTAAAATATAATACATAAATTGTTCTGGAATAAAAAAAAGCATAACCTACTGCGTATGCCTAATCCTCACCCCTGGCCCCTCCTCGGCCTCCTGTATCCCACTGCACTCACTGTCTCGCTAACCACCCTCTTCATGATGGCCACCGCCTCGGGACTACCCCTCTCAATGATCCTTGACTCCAAAGCCTCTTGTCCAATCAACTGTATCCGCTAACAGATCAGCAAGACATCAATGGCATGGTCATCCTAGACCTGCTGGTTCTCCAAAATATTCTCATAAGCTGACCTAGATGGATGTCTAGGAGCATCCAGTGTCATAATAGGGTGAGACACTGTGTAGAACCATGTCACGTATTCCTCTACATACTGCCAACTGCTGGATTCTTGCATCAACCGATACTCCTCTGGCCTCTTGTATCCCACTACACTCGATGTCTCGCTAACTACCCTCTCCATGATGGACACCGCCTCGGGACTACCCCTCTCAATGATCCCTGACTCCAAAGCCTCTTGCCCAATCAACTGTATTCGCTAACAGATCAGCAAGACATCAATGGCACGGTCATCCTGGACCTGCTGGTTCTCCAAAATCTTCTCATGAGCTGACCTAGGTGGATGTCCAAGAGCATCCAATGTCATGATAGGGTGAGACACTGTGTAGAACCATATCACGTATCCTTCTACATATTGCCAACTGCTGGATTCTTGCATCAACCGATACTCCTCTGGCACCATATGCTGCTCCCAATCTTCAAAAATGTCATTGAGATCCCAGCGAGCAATGGTGTCACGAGAAGCCTGAGTTGGAGATCTGGGTATAGTCTGAACATAGTCAAATTGTTGCATGTACCACTCAGACAGATACCTTACCATAGTGTCGGTTTCACATGCCAGCGTCCATAATATTGTACTTTGTTGAAGTATTATCGATGAAAATCCTTTTGAAAAGACTTTACATAATTGAAAGTTTTGAACATAATGAATTAAAAACCAAATAGAAAAGAGAAAATGACAAAGAAATATGTGAATTAATCTTATATAATTCAAATAAGAAATTTGAAGTATATTAGATTAATCAACTTTTATAATCTATAATTACAATTCAACAATTTAATCAACAAAAATATCACTTAGGGGTTGTTTACGAGTTAGTTTTTGGAGGGTTTTGAAGAAAAATACTTTGGATAGTTGCGTCTATATCTAGAAATATGTTTGATATTTTTAAAAAGTTTAAACAACAATATAATACATTAGCATATAATATTATTATTTTTTTTTAAATTTTTTTAAAATATCGAACATATTTCTAGATATAGACGCAACCCTTCACAGCCTTTCCCTCCAAAATCCTCCGAAAACCAGCTCCCAAACAGCCCCTTAGAAAACCTAATCTAACCATACATAACTTTTACAAAATTAAGCGATATGAATAAAAGAAAACCTTGAACATGCAAATCTTTACAAAACAAGAAATTCTAAAGAATGGCCATCTACTTAAGAAATTTAGAGAGAGAGCGAGAGAGAGAGAGAGAATATTATACATGGTTATATATTGGTTCAGTGCTTCGTGCTCACATGCACCTATTTCAGTCTCTGGTGGTAAACCATAAAAAATTGCTCTTCCACTAGATTTGGTTATGCTACAGAGTTTGGTTACAACAAAATCACATAAAACAATTTAGATAAATTTCTCAATCGTAGCTAACTTTATCTTCTTCCTTGATTTATCTTTATTTGCAACATAGTTATCCTCAACTACAACCTTTATCTTGATTACACAATCTTCAACCTTTAAGAATCCTCAATTTTCACACTCGCATAAATGTTTAAACTATACGCTTGTAAGACTTGAACTTTTTCTTCTCGAGGTTGATAGAAGCAAGAAACTCCACTTTCTATGGAGAAAACCAATCTTTTTATTCAATAGAACTTCAAATCTTGAATCCCACAAAATAGGTTCAGAAGATAGAAAAAAATATACTTTAACACACATTAGGAATCTAATTGGTTTCCTCACAAAACAACATTAAAAACTCACAAAGTTGATTGATCGTCATACACAAGATGAAGGCTTTTGTTTAGAGAGAGATGATTTATTTTTCTAGTGCTTACTCTAAAGATTCTATCTAGGTTAATAAAATAAAATGAAGACAATATTTTTTTTATAGGTGCTTGAGATATAACACAAAATCAATGTGAATTTTCTTAAATGATTCGAATCAAGGGTGCCAAGTGAATCTACTTAAATGATAAAGTTTGCTTGATAATTTCATCCCATGATTCAATTCATGAATCTACTCATGTAAGTAGATTAAAATAAAGTTTTGAATCATTTAGATATCCCACATTGAGATAAGACATGAAATTTTCATCCATGAATCGATTCATGACATAACATTAATTGTATCGCATATTGTACTGGAATGATTCTACTTTGCCCCTTAATAGGTAAAGCAAAGGAGGGCAAGACAATCCGGTTTGAGCGAGTACATTGCTATCACCTCTTGTCGTCCGAAGCTAAGGGTTAGTTGTCCACTGATCATAATGCACACCCATCAGACAACTAATGACTTCTCGGCAAGTGTATCAATAGTTTCAAAGTAATAATAAAAAGACTCATCTCCATGAGGTTTAGATTTTGACTAGAAAATTAATTTCAAAATTTAGTAATTAAATATGGGGGTTTTTGTTCGAGAAGCAGTTTTAAACGAGAAATTAAAAAGAAGTAATTCAATATTGCAAAAGGTGATAAGGATTATTTATCAAATCCCCTTATTTTTACCTGTTAATGAACATAGTATCTGTTGAGTTTCAATCATATTATCATCTCACTGCGAATTAACATAGCCACTACACTCAATTCTTTGGTGTGTAGCTTACTAATTTATATGATAATTCCTAATTCTTTAGGCCAATTCAAAATTAAGTTAGGGGTTCTAAGTGTGTTAATTCATTAGCAACAACTTCTAAATTCCCAATCCTAGTTCATCACAAAGTTGAATAAATTGCCTAGTTTAGATAATTAGACTAACAATCAGAAATCCCTAATCATCTGATCACCCACTAACTCCTCAACCTACCCGGCCTCAAGACCGTTCTATTGCTCAACCTTAGAATCAGTTATTTGATTACTCTATGTTACTCTAGAGGACTGATAAATAAATTTCATGCAGACTGATGATACTTACCACCCAAATAACTAGGATTTTCTTTGTTTGCTTTATTTTCATTTCTTTTGAATTTCATTGTCATTTGAGTTTATTGACAGTTTTAGTTTCTTTGAATCTTCTTATTATGTTTCTTTTGTCATAATCTATAACAAAATGTAATCAATTACATTCATGTTAATGGCAATGAGTAGTTGTTGTTATACATTACGTGTATTTGATAATTCCAAGCTTATTTTATGATTGTCATTAAACTAAGCACGACTCTTTATGTCTTTATGCGTGTCAAATAAAATTACTCGTTATTAATTTTTTGCATGTTCTAAAAACTTTGACATGAGATTTTGAATTTTTCTAAGTGTTGAACATGTTCAGTGTAAATATAATTTTAACACCACATAAAGCTTGATTTACTTTTTATGTTGTTTATCCAAACATAATATGTTGAGCAATTAAATATATATTATTTATTTAGAGCTTGCATACGTGTCATACCCCAAAATTTGTCCATCATATTTCAAGATATTTTGATCCATCTGACTTTCAAATTCTCAAGCACGAGAATTAGGCTCACTTACCTGTCTCCTAAGCAACAAGCCTCCAACTAGGGTTTTCTCTTTTCTCTAGGAGAAAGTCAGTCCAACTTTGACTGATCATATCTCTCTCATACTTCATCACAAATTTCCAAACCAAAGCTCATTCTCAAGGAAATTCAGTTCTCTACAACTTTTATGTTGGGCCCAAGGTCAAGAAATGCTTCCGCATAAGAGATATGTGTTAGACGCTGCCTTAGAATCTAGAGGGGGGGGGGTGAATAGATCTTACACAGTTTTGCGGAATTAATTGAACTTTAAGCGGAAGTGATTCTGAATCGACTCGCGTCTATTCCGAACCACTATTGAAACGATTGTATATGTGTTAAAACCACTAACCAGCTTGAGATAAACGATAAGAGAATACACTATAGAATCAATACGTAGCTCTATTGAAAATCAATTAACTTCTTATATGATGAACGACGTTTGCAATGCAGTAATGGTGAAAGAAGCAAAAACACAAACACTTGGTGATAATGATCAAATTGATGGTAGTTCAATGTGTGATGGATTGTGATGTTTATATAAGACCTTAATTCACAATCTTAACACTCGAATCGTTGATCAATTTGCTATTATAACCAAATATGAACAGAACGTAAATGAAAAGGTAAAAGCGACAAGAACACGATATTTGTTTAGGCAGTTCGTCGATCGTCCTCGCTACGACTACGTCTGCCCTCAATTCCAAACTGAAATTGGGAAATCTTTCATTAATGTTGAAAGCAGTTTATACAAAGAAGATAACAAAGCGATAAACCATAAACCAATTATGTCGATCCTTTGAATCTTCTTCCCCCTTAATCTTGAGTCAGATCAAGGTTATCCAAGAGCTTCACTTAATCCCTTTTCTGCAGTGTCTTGAATTGCCTTGAACCCTTGTTCTTCAATCTTCACACTCAGATGGATCCTCGATGAAACCTCTTGATAAAAACCCCCAAGAAACACCTATCTTGGAGGACAAAACCCGCAGATTTTATTCACCAAAAACCCCACAAATCTTCACCCACTAGGAATCTTCAATTCCGTTCCATGGACATTATCGAACTCGATCACTAACCCTCAACGCAAGAATGATTATGTGTAATTGTGTTGGAGATGACGAAGAACGAAGATGAGAAGCCTTTGTGTATCTTTCAGTCGTTGGTGTTAATTTCAATAATTGAACCTTGGACAATATATATGAGAGCTTTTCAGTTGATGCAGAGAAAACCAGAAATTTTGACAGTTTTGATCAGATAGGTCGACCTAATTTAGGGCTGGGTCGACCTAACAGAGCTGCATATCCTTTGGAAGTCAGTTTTGATCAGATAGGTCGACCTAATTTAGGGCTGGGTCGACCTAACAGAGCTGCATATCTTTTGGATGACATTTGTTCCCAGTTAGGTCGACCTGTCAAAGAGGTAGGTCGACCAGAATCCACTTCTGATGCGTTTTGGGGAAATTTTCTCAGATTAGGTCGACCTAGTTGTTGTGTAGGTCGACCTAGCAGAATGATATGTAAATTTCTTCATTTTAGGTCGACCTGTGTTGGGAGTAGGTCGATCTAACTGCTGATTTTCTGAGTTCCTCTTATTTTGCTTGTGTTGAGTCGACCTGTGTGCATAGTAGGTCGACCTGCTCTGTTATGAGAGATCAAAGCTTGCTTTTCTTTGAGTTCTTCTGCTTGTACCTTGTTGCTTGAATGCTTGTTGAGTTTGCCATGAATCAAAAACATTTTTGTGAGTGTGATCTTGTATTCACATACTCCCCCTTTTTGATGATGGCAAACCGGTAGTAGAAGCATTGGCAATAAGTGGTAAAAGCTCCCCCGTACACTCAGCATCTATTTACTCAGTTGAGCTCCCCCGTACACTCAGCATCTATCTCCCCCTTTGACAACATCAAAAGAGATACAAGAAAAACAGAAGAGAAGAGTAACGAGAGAAACATAGATAAAATGCTAGCATTCATAGTATAGTAGATAAAAGGTAGATAGTGATAGCATGAGAGCCAAATATGTTTAAAGGTGTATTAAAGATGAGACACATATATGAGCAAGAGCGATATATGCATGAAGTCACTATAAGCATGTTAATTGATAGCATATTATAGTATCAATAATATTTTTGGAAGTGAACAACAATTACGTTACCGCTTTCTCAATATGTAGGTGTCAACTTTAGTGGCAGCCTTTAGTCAATGTGGAATGACGCCTGGCTTGATGATGAACTACCTTTACGCTCGGTATAATTTCACGTCAACCTCTTTACCTTTCTCATCTTTGTCTAGATTAGTATTTGTTGCCATAGGTGTGTCAATTTCCTTTGCTTCACTCATTCCAAATCTTTTGAGCAGCTCCGTACAGTATTTAGTTTGATTCACAAACGTTCCATGACTGAGTTGCTTGATTTGTAGGCCAAGGAAGAAATTTAGCTCACCCATGAGACTCATCTCAAATTCACTCTGCATAAGCTTAGAAAAATCTTTGACAAGTTTTGCATTAGTCGACCCAAATATAATATCATCTACATAAATTTGGACTAAGAGAATATCTTTATCTTTTCTTTTAATAAAGAGAGTAGTGTCAACTTTACCCCTAGAGTACCCTTGATTAAGGAGAAATTTGCTCAAACGTTCGTACCAAGCCCGAGGGGCTTGTTTAAGACCGTATAGAGCACGTTTCAGCTTATACACATGAGTTGGGTACATGTAATTTTCAAAGCCGGGTGGCTGAGCAACATAGACTTCTTCATTTATATAGCCATTTAGAAAAGCACTTTTAACATCCATTTGGAATAGTTTGAAGTCTTTAGAACACGCATAAGCAAGTAAGAGACGAATAGCTTCGAGACGTGCTACAGGAGCGTATGTCTCTTCATAATCAATACCTTCCTCTTGATTATAACCTTGGGCAACTAATCTAGCTTTGTTTCTAGTAATAACGCCGTTTTCATCAAGTTTGTTACGAAAAACCCATCTAGTGCCTATTACTTGATGATCTCCCGGATGAGGGACTAAGTCCCAAACATCATTCCGTTTAAATTGGTTTAATTCTTCTTGCATGGCCATTAGCCAATGCTCATCAAGTAATGCATCCTTAGCGTTTTTCGGCTCAACTTGTGAAACAAAAGCAAAATGATGACAGAAGTTACTTATCTTTGAGCGTGTTGTAACGCCCCTTGAGATGTCTCCTATTATATTGTCAATTGGATGGTCTTTCACATTTGTCCAGGCCTTAGGAAGTTCTTCATTGTTTGAGATGCTTTCTTTTTCATTTTCATCATGAGACTCATCTTTCTCTCTCTCAGCATCTTTCTTTACAATACTTTCATTCTCGTCTTCCTTATCCTTGACAATGTCTTCAGTGGAAGGACTTGCACCACTAAACGAAAGACCTTTCTCGACATATTTTGTATAAGATTCATCAAAAGACACGTGTACTGACTCTTCTACTATAAGTAATCTCTTATTATATACCCGATATGCTTTGCTAGATTGTGAGTAACCAAGGAATATGCCCTCATCAGCCTTAGCATCGAATTTACCAAGATTATCCTTACCATTGTTCAAGACAAAACACTTGCAACCGAATACATGGAGATGAGATACATTTGGTTTTCTACCTTTTAGTAATTCATAGGGAGTTTTGTTCAGTATAGGACGTATTATTATCCTATTCAAAACATAACATGCGGTACTAATCGCGTCAGCCCAGAAATACTTGGGTAGATTACCCTCATTCAGCATTGTTCTTGCCAGCTCCTCTAGAACCCGATTTTTACGTTCAACTACTCCGTTTTGTTGGGGTGTTCTAGGAGCTGAAAAGTTATGCTCAATTCCATGTTTATCACAGTATTTTTCAAAAAGAATGTTTTCAAACTCTCCACCGTGATCACTTCGAATTGCAACTATTTTGTTGTTCATTTTGTTTTGACATAATCTTGCAAATTGTGTGAAAGCTGGAAAAGTTTGATCCTTACTAGGTAGAAAAATTGTCCAACAAAATCTAGAATAATCATCGACAATGACAAAACCATAGGTGTTTCCACCTATGCTTTTAGTCCTTGAAGGGCCAAAGAGATCCATGTGAAGTAGTTCAAGAGGGCGTGATGTTGAAACCACGTTCTTTGATTTAAAAGAGATTTTTGTTTGCTTTCCCTTTTGACAAGCATCACATAGACGATCTTTTGAAAACTTCATTTTAGGTAAGCCGATTACTAAATCTTTTGAGACAACTTTATTAAGTAAGTCAAAATTTATGTGGGCGAGACGTCTATGCCAAAGCCATGAGTCTTCGCCCAGAGCAATTAGACACTTGGTACTAGACTTAGATACCTCATCCAAGTTTAGCATGTAGATGTTGTTTACTCTTAAGCCCTTAAACATAATGTCTCTTTTCTTAGTATGTTCTATTGTGCAGCCAGAATTTGTAAACATTACTTTAAAATCTTTGTCACACAATTGACTTATACTTAAAAGATTATGTTTAAGACCTTCTACTAGCAGCACATCAGTTATAGTAGTGGTAGAAGGGTTACCTACACTTCCTTTACCAAGTATGGCTCCCCGATTGTTATCTCCATAGGTGACATACCCCTTTTTCTTTGCTTGAAACTCAACGGAAAGAGATAGGTCTCCCGTCATGTGTCTTGAACATCCGCTATCAAGGAACCACAACCTTTCGGCAATGTCAAGACACTTTTCCTGCAAAATTAATTTAGAGAGGGAGGTCCCCAATTTTCATTGGGTCCTTGGTAGTAAATACACATTGTGTTGCACTTAGGCAACCATTGAAATACTCCTTTAGGAACTAAAATTCTCCTAAATTTGCATTTTTCAATGGTATGTCCCTTTTTGCAACAATAATGACAGGTAATATGATGAGAATATGCTGTTTTGCTAGTTGATACTTTTGGTACAAAAGTGTATTTACTATATAAAGGAGTATACGATCTTTTGAATTTTTTTGGATCAATCGCAAAAGTCATTTTTGGTTGTAGAGCCTTGTCTAACTTGGCTTTTAGATCTCTTACTTCTTTTTGCCAAATGTGACATGTCTCACAACCAAACCATGATGTAGGATCAATTTCAACTTTATCCTTTTGAATGTCTAGCATAGATTGTTTTAAAGCTTCCATATCCTTTTCGGTTTTCTCAACTTTTGATTCAAGATATGAAAAGATTTTCTTATTTGAGGCCAAAAGTTTGAAAGCTTTAATTGCATCTCTATGTAATTCTTCAAAAGCAAGTTTTAGTTGAGAATGAGATACCTTATCTACGAGTTCAGGTTTAAGATGACTTACAACTTTCTTTTTCTTGTGTTGATGAGCCATGAAACATAAGTTTGCTGATTTTTCTTCATCGCTTGATGAGCTTTCACTAGATGAATCACTTTCCCATGCTATGTAGGCTCTCTTAGATTTGTTATGACCTTTGCTTTGGTTCTTCTCTTTTTCTTTCTTAAGGTATGGACAATCCGGTTTGTAGTGACCGGCTTTCCCACAATTGAAGCAAAGGCCTTTGATTTTTCCTTTGTTGTCGTCATCTTGTTTGAACTTGTTTGATTGCTTTCTGTTATACCCCAAAATTTGCCCGCATCTTTTTTCAAGAAAACTCCAATCTGAAAATTAAGAGTCTCATATAATCATGGATTTTTATTTCAACAAATATCCTGACATATGAAATACTTAGTTTTTAGAATTTTTCTTATACTGTAATTTGGCTTGCAGTTGAATTTATTCTTACGCAAACGCCAAATACTGTTTATTACTTCACACATGCTATTTATTTATTTACAGATAAATAGTACTCACACAATTGGTACAGAGTTAAATTTTTTTGCAGGCGCAGAATCAGGAAACTCAGACTGTACTGGTAACAGTCAGTCGACAGCCAAACTGCTGGCAGTACAATTCTCAGTGTTTTGTACCATCAATCAAATCAATCTTTTACAATTCAAAATTCCAAGATTTTTGTTCTAGAAGTCTTCTGAATATCACGCGATTAGCAGAGACTCAACACTGCACAAAAATCAGGTACGCTTAACTATCTCCTACACGAACAGTCCCTGACTAGGGTTTTCTTGTTTTTACAGGAGAAACAAGTTTTTGAGACCTCAAATGGATTTCATGCACATCCATATATCTCAAAGTACCATCATACAAATTTTCAAACTTCAATTCACTCAGACGCACCGTCAGCAGCTCAAACAGTCAACAGACGACCCGTTTGACCAAAAAGTCAACAGACAGTCAAAAATGAATTTTTTTGTCAAAGTCCATATTTTGTCAAAGGATTCATCATTTGATCATTGGATGATCATAATTCATCAAGGAAAGATCAAAAATCAACAAAACCCTAAGATTCAAAATTAGGGTTTTTGCCTAAAAAGTCAACTCAACTTTGACTGATCATAACTCTCCCATCCTTCATCCAAAAAATTCAAACCAAAGCTCATTTTGAAGGAAATTCAATTATCTTTCAAATGCAATAGATCCCATGGTCATTGCATTCACCATTTGAAAAATATGACCAAAGACATTACAGGTCATTTTCAAAGTCAACAAAAAGACACTTTTTTCAAAAGGACACACAAGGAGCATCAAGAATCATTTTGACATGAGACCAAAGACATTGGTTAGAGGACTCTTTGAGGTTCCAAAAAGTGCAAGAACTCCTTCATATGACAAAAATTGAGGGATTTACACCTTGTTGAAGTTGGCTAAATTTTGGAAAATGCATAAAAGCAACATTGCTCAAAAATGCATTTTTTCCAAATGGGGCCAAGTTTTCATGGTTCAAACATCATTACCATAATATTATGGGACTCCCACAACCAAGACAAGGCCCACTCCATTTTTTATTCATTTTTGGTTTAATTTTATCACATATAAGATTAAATTAAAAAAGAAAAATGGATGGATAAAGAATAGCTTACAAACCAAGCATGACTCATCAAGAGAATCATTCAACTCTGCCCCAAGCCAAAAAAAAACAGAAGGAGGGTGGAAAATCAAGCCATGGTGGCTTAAATGCAAAGCTACTCATGTTGAAAAAGTCAAGATTCCACAAAGCTAATGAATGCTTCTTAGCTTCACTTCCAAGCAGCTCTTGGCCTATAAAAGAGCTATCATACTTCACAATCAAAAGAGGACGAATTCAGAAGCATTCATAAGCATATATCACTCTTGTAACAACTTGTAATATTCAAAGAAACTTGAAATTCGAATTTTAAGTTTCAGCAAATTTCAATACAAACTAAACATTCAAACATCATCTCTGAGCTTCACTGAAACTATTCCAATCAATTGCAAGTCTTAAACCTCATTGAATCGAGCTACACAGGTCACGATTTGCTCAAACAAAAACCAACTCATATCTGATCATACACGCACATTTAACAAGATGTAGATATATGTTTGTGTTTAGATTGGTGCTCTGGTCGTTTCTGGAGCTTTAATTAAGTTTTAATGACCGTTTGCACAAAACCACCATTTTAGGGTTTCTAAGCTCAAACTTAGGGTTCTTCATTAGAGCCAAAATTAAACCAAATTAAGGGCATGGTTACATTCAGTGGAACAAGACGAATTTAATGGTCCTATCGCGCCTGATTTCTATGCTTGTTTACACCTATTCGCTATTTTGCAGGGATGAGTTTAATCTATTACAGCGCTTCTAGCCAGAAAGCGCTGTTAAAAGTGGTGTCTGGAGGTTGAAGATGATGCGTGTCCTCACCCCATTGGCCAGCCAGCGCGCGCGTTCTTTTAAATTTTCCTCTAATCAAGTGTTTTGCAGGTATACTGATTGCCATGCGCCTCAAAATCTGAGCCTTCTGATCCACTTTCCATCCAATCCAACGCGCCAGATCATGCATGAACATCATACTCCCTCATAATCAACCACATCTGATTAGTATCCTTTTATTTTTTATTTCTATTTTAATTTCTTTGCAAAATTAATTAAAAATAGTTAAAAAAATCCAAAAAATACACAAAAAATATTTTTAAGCTTCTAAAATAATATATTATTTTCTGAAATAAAAATATTTTATTTTTCTTCATAATTTCAATATTTTGCATAATTAATTAGTATATATTTATATATTTGCTTTTTAATTATTTCAACCAATCAAAAAATCATAAAAAAATTGTTCTTTATATTAAATATTGTTTATATATTATAAACTAATTTTGTACATATTTAGGATAATTTTCTCTTTAAGTTTTAATTATTTGTATAATTATTTGCATAATTATGTCTTAATTAACTTAATAAACTTCAAATCAATTTCAAAAATTCCAAAAAAATTAGTTTTGTTTTAAAATTAATTAACAAGCACATTTGAACATATTTTTAAGCTTAATTTCTAGGTTTAAATTTATTTTCTTTTTCTCATTTTAATTTAATTAATTATGCATTAATTTTAAATTAAAATCAATCATCAAAAAAAACCAAAAACATGCATTTCTCTATTTATCTTATTGCAATTTAAATTCCTAGATAAATGTATAGGTTGTCAAAATCATGTAAATAGGCTTAGTTTACATTTCCTGCACAATCGATGTAATAGCGTAGATTTACTTTCCGCACTTTACATTTCCGCATTTTAATTTCCAGCAAATATAAACTGCGTGTATGTCAAAGATAAAATTGAACCGTTAGATCACTAACTTCAAAGATAAAATATCTGAATCCAATCACAATCACACTTGCACCTTTTAAGGTAATCCCTTCTCATTCTTTTCAAAATCAAAGTCAAAATTCTACTGTTTCGAGTACAAAATCGAACCTTTTGTTTGTATCCGGTGAAAGGATATATTTTTAAAGGAAATAGGATAAAGACCTTACAACTCAGGGTAGACCTCCTAGTTTGCTTGCTCATATCAAAACAAACAAAATTCTCATACACTGTTGTTTTTCAAAACAAAACTTTCCAAAAAGACAATATTTTGTATACATCCAAACACGGATCATTACAAAGTTAACGTTCTTTTCAAAACATCTTTCGAAAGATAAACAAACATTTTGTATACATCCGCACAAGGATCATTACAAATTCAATTTACAAAGGTATTTGAAACCACATATGAGCATTCTAAAGCAATTGAAAAGTGATCGAAAAACAAGTGAGCTAAGCAAACTTAAGAGCCCATGGATAACCATGGATACAAAGGGTGCTAACACCTTCCCTTTGTATAACCTACCCCCTTACCCAGAATTTCTTAAAGGTCTTTTTTCTGTTTCTTTTATAAACCTTTCCTTAATTGGATAAAATAAAAGGTCGGTGGCGACTCTGTGAATTTTCAAAAATGCGAAAGCATAAGCGATAAAAAAGAGTCAGTTCACGTATCTCTCCCGCTCAGAGGTATGGCCCGAAAAACGGAGGTCCACACTTTCTATAGTTGATCAAGCCTTTGTCAGAATGTTTTGCTCCATTTTTCTTTAGATATTTGTTGTATCTTTGCACAAACAGTCCCATTTCCTCATCATCGGAGTCTTCGTCATCACTTGTATCACTATCCTTTAGCTCTTGTCTTGAGGTCTTGGAGCTTGAAGCTTTTAGAGCTATTGACTTCTTCTCTACCTCTTTCTCCATGTTCTTTTCTTTCTTTGCCCTTTTCTCATGCATGTCAAGGCATTTAAGGTGTTGTTCATGTTCCTCTAGTTTACCAAAGAGAGTGGTAATGTCTAAGGTGTTTAGATCATTTGCTTCCTTTATTGCTGTAACCTTGGGTTGCCATTCCATGTTCAAGCATCTTAAGATTTTGTTAGTAGCAACTGCATTGGAAACAGGTCCATCAAGAGAATTTAACCGATTTTTCAGGTGAACGAATCTCTTCTGCATGTTTTCGATGGATTCACCATCTTCCATGTGGAAGAGTTCGAACTCTTGAGTTAACGTATTGATCCTAGCTAGTTTGACATCATCCGTTCCCTCGTGGGCAACTTGCAATGTGTCCCACATAGCTTTAGCGGATCTACAATGGGAAACGCGATAGTATTCATCAACTCCTAGAGCTGAGATTAGAATGTTTCTCGCTTTCCAATCGTATGCATATCCCTTTTCATCTTCAGCATTCCAAGTATTTTCTGGTTTTGGAACAACTGCACCAGCTGCATTTGTCATGGTGATCTGAAAGGGACCATTGACAATAGCTGTCCAGATGTTCCTATCAATTGCATTGATGTGGACACACATACAATCCTTCCAATAGCCATAGTTTTCACCGTTGAAAACTGGAGCTCTATTGTGAGCCCCTTTAGGTCCGGAAGCCATCTTTCCAATAAGTGTTTCACGTAGCACGGAATAAACCAGAGCTCTTGATGCCACTTGTTAGACGCTGGCCTTAGGATCTAGAGGGGGGTGAATAGATCTTACACAGTTTTGCGAAATTAATTGAACTTTAAGCGGAAGTGATTCTGAATCGACTCGCGTCTATTCCGAACCACTATTGAAACGATTGTATATGTGTTAAAACCACTAACCAGCTTGAGATAAACGATAAGAGAATACACTATAGAATCAATACGTAGCTCTATTGAAAATCAATTAACTTCTTATATGATGAACGACGTTTGCAATGCAGTAATGGTGAAAGAAGCAAAAACACAAACACTTGGTGATAATGATCAAATTGATGGTAGTTCAATGTGTGATGGATTGTGATGTTTATATAAGACCTTAATTCACAATCTTAACACTCGAATCGTTGATCAATTTGCTATTATAACCAAATATGAACAGAACGTAAATGAAAAGGTAAAAGCGACAAGAACACGATATTTGTTTAGGCAGTTCGTCGATCGTCCTCGCTACGACTACGTCTGCCCCCAATTCCAAACTGAAATTGGGAAATCTTTCATTAATGTTGAAAGCAGTTTATACAAAGAAGATAACAAAGCGATAAACCATAAACCAATTATGTCGATCCTTTGAATCTTCTTCCCCCTTAATCTTGAGTCAGATCAAGGTTATCCAAGAGCTTCACTTAATCCCTTTTCTGCAGTGTCTTGAATTGCCTTGAACCCTTGTTCTTCAATCTTCACACTCAGATGGATCCTCGATGAAACCTCTTGATAAAAACCCCCAAGAAACACCTATCTTGGAGGACAAAACCCGCAGATTTTGTTCACCAAAAACCCCACAAATCTTCACCCACTAGGAATCTTCAATTCCGTTCCATGGACGTTATCGAACTCGATCACTAACCCTCAACGCAAGAATGATTATGTGTAATTGTGTTGGAGATGACGAAGAACGAAGATGAGAAGCCTTTGTGTATCTTTCAGTCGTTGGTGTTAATTTCAATAATTGAACCTTGGACAATATATATGAGAGCTTTTCAGTTGATGCAGAGAAAACCAGAAATTTTGACAGTTTTGATCAGATAGGTCGACCTAATTTAGGGCTGGGTCGACCTAACAGAGCTGCATATCCTTTGGAAGTCAGTTTTGATCAGATAGGTCGACCTAATTTAGGGCTGGGTCGACCTAACAGAGCTGCATATCTTTTGGATGACATTTGTTCCCAGTTAGGTCGACCTGTCAAAGAGGTAGGTCGACCAGAATCCACTTCTGATGCGTTTTGGGGAAATTTTCTCAGATTAGGTCGACCTAGCAGAATGATATGTAAATTTCTTCATTTTAGGTCGACCTGTGTTGGGAGTAGGTCGACCTAACTGCTGATTTTCTGAGTTCCTCTTATTTTGCTTGTGTTGAGTCGACCTGTGTGCATAGTAGGTCGACCTGCTCTGTTATGAGAGATCAAAGCTTGCTTTTCTTTGAGTTCTTCTGCTTGTACCTTGTTGCTTGAATGCTTGTTGAGTTTGCCATGAATCAAAAACATTTTTGTGAGTGTGATCTTGTATTCACAATATGAGCCAAGACATTACAGGTTCTCAAAATGTTAACAAGAAGTCATCTTTTTTTTCAAAAGCTCATGACTTGGGCATGGAAGACTCAACTAAGATGAAACAAAAAAATCCTATAAAGGACATATTGAGCTTTCTAAAAAGTATTATAGCATCCTTGTACGATCAAAATTGGAGGAGTTATGAATTGTGCAAGTTAGCCAAAGTTTGAGGACTACGTAAGGGTTATTTCGAGTAATATTAAGATTATTCACTAATGGGCCTACCATTTGAATGCTAAATTGGCCCATGACCTTAAAGAAGGACCTTAAACCCATCATTCTATTTTTATGATATTTATTTTAAATTTATTTATTTAAATATAAAATAAATTATTAAAAATATGAGATAAAGGGATTAAATAATATGGCTTTCAAGAAAGCTAAATATTTGGTCTTGGCAAGCCAGGAATCGTGAGAAATTGGATGGAAATCTAATCAAGACCAAAAAAGCAAGATTCCATATGAATTTAAAATCAAATCTCAATCATGTAAAATTAAAAAGATTTGATCCAATTTTGATAAACCTAATTCAGTCCCATATATATGCATAAGGATTTCTGATTAAAAGGAGAGGATTGGCTGCTTCAGGAATCCTATTCAGCTTCAACAAAACCGTGACATCAAGTAAGAGAGCACAAGTGTTTGGGGAACGATTGAAGCCATTCTAGGGATTCAAAAGGAATTTTCAGCACCCTCTGAAGCAAATACCATCATCATAGACGTCCAAGGCATCGCATACCATCACCATCGCGTTTACGGTTCGTCCATCGTTTTTTTTATTTCGATTATAGGCATTCACGCATCATAAATCATGTATGAATATTTATTCGTGATCATGGATGTGCTTTGAATTTTTTGGTGCTGTTTGATTTGTGTTTAATCGCAGGTTGAAGGTTACACCATGTTAAAGGTTTCCAAGCTTTGATTTGGGTATTTTTGATTATAAGTTGAATCAACCTAAATTAATAGGCATATCGTGCTTAAGAAGCGATTTAAATTTAAACCTCATAATTAATTATGATTTATACATGGTATATTGGTATTTGGTGAGTTTGGATGTTTGCAGGAATTAACCGTGGAGAACTCATAGCAAAAAACGCAGGATCAAATGGAGAAGACGACCCCGCATGTTCTATTTCAATTTTTGAATAAAATGCTTTGTTATGTTTTCATATTTAACGTGTGTGATAGCAACAGCGATCAAGCAGTGGCGCAGCGGTTAAAGACAAGCCCAAAGGCATAGTGTACTGAGGCGTGGGTTCGAGTCTCGTCGGTTGCATGTAATTTCCACACCTGATCCATAGAGTCCCCTAAGTTTTCTTTTCTTTTTATATTTTTCTTTTATTCTAATTGGTTTTATTTTCTTTTCAATTACCAAACCTTTTTTTATCTTTTTTTTTAAAATTCTTTTAAATCAACAATTTTATTTTAATAATTAATTTAAATTAGATAATAATTAGCTTATTAGATTTTATTAGATTAGTTTATTTTATTTTATTAAAACTAATTAGAATAACTAATTTAATTAACTTAGTTTTAATTTAGGTTTTGATTAATAATCTTAATTTAGGTTTTAGTTAATAATTTTAATATAGGCAAATAAATTAGGGTTTATAAAAAAGAATTTAATCAGGATTAGCTAATTTTAAAATTAATTAGGTTAAAAAAAACCAATAATTAATTTTTAGGTTTGTTAGCCTTGATTCATTTAGAAACCCTAGTAGCCTTAGGGTTTTTAGGTAGATGTCGTCCATTAACTTAGTGTCTTTCCTCATAAAACCTCATTCCCTAAAAATCAGTGTTTACCCTCTCTTCAAAATTTTTTGTCTTGCCTTTATTTATTCTATTAACCTGGTTTGTCTTAATCAATTAGGTTTGTCGTTCTTTAATGCACTAACATTTTCTCTTCTTCGCTCGTAATTTTCAGGGTTGATCAAGGAGCGATGAAGGCTCAAGATGTGTAAATTAATTATTGTTCTCTCTTATTTTCTGCCTTTACTTTTCTGTTACCCTATAAGGGTTTTATTGTAATAGATTAGGTTTATTTTTCCGCCTTTTAATTTCCCCCGTCCCCGCAGGTGTTTATTATAATAGCGTAGGGTTTAAACTGTTTTATTTTCTGCCATGGTTAGTAATTTAGGGAGTGCAAGCCTGTAATTAATCTAGAATCACCTAATTACAAGATAACATCACTGAACTTAACCACGTGATTGTGCACCCACACACCTTTAGGGTAACCTCTCTTGTTGCCTGTTGCCTTATTACTGTTGCCTTGTTGCCTTACTAATTATGCCTTTAAAATAGTCAAGTCCCTCGATTCCGAGGATACCTAAAGCAAAGGTTGCCTTTAAAGTTATTGAAATCATCATATGAGATCTAGTCCATCGAAGTTGCCTCGGTAAAACATGATGATTGTCCCAATTGCTAAGGTATCCTCGTCTGTTGCTTAAAATGACTATTCTATCCTTCCCTAAAAACTACCTACCTCTACATGGTAGGGACAGTTTTATGGCGAACGATATCTCGATGACCCTTCAAACATCCAATTGAAAGACTTCCTGCCCTCTCATGGTATGGATAGACCCTTTCGCCCGAAAGACTTAAAGAACAAAAAAGACAATATTAGGGTAGGTGTTCTTAAATGCTTGCTCACATTCAATTCAAAATTCAAAATGCTTTTCACACCTCCTTTTTCAAATCAATCTAAAAAGACTACGCTTATTTACAAGCTAAAGTTCTTCTTCAAAATCTTTTCTAAACACACACGACACTTCAAACATTTCAAACAATTCAAAAGTGAGCTAAGCAATTAAGCGCCCATGAATAACCATGGATACAAAGGGTGCTTTAAACCTTCCCTTTGTATAACCTACCCCCTGAACTCAAAGTCTTTAAAAAAGGTTTTTTCTGTTCTTTTAGCCTTTCCAATTGGATAAAATAAAAGTCGGTGGCGACTCTTGCTTACCGCGACATTTCTTTAAAGTCAGTTCACCATATTATAATACGTTTTTAATTAATTTTATTTGTTATGTCTACACACCGATAGGTGGAGAAGTATTGCTCATGGTGTTTTAGTGGTGAATGAGGTTATGGATTTGGCAAAAAGAGAGAAGAGAAACTTTTTGTTACTGAAAGTGGATTATGAGAAAGCTTACGATAATGTAAGTTATAACTTTTTGAGATTCTTGTTTCCTAAGATGGGGTCCGGAGATAGGTGGATTAGTTGGATGGAGGGATGTGTCTTTACTAGCTCAATGTTTGTGTTTGTTAATGGCAGTACAATGAAGGATTTCAAGGTGGAGAGAGGCTTGCGCCAAGGCAATCTGTTATCCGTTTTTTGTTTGTTTTCGTTATGGAAGGTTTAACCGGGTTAATGCACAAGGCTATGGAGCTAGGAGATTTTAGAAGTTTTAAGCTTAATGAAGAGGAAGAAGTGAACATATTACAATTCAAGGACGATACTATCATCATGGCTTACGCTAGTAGTGATAACTTGTGGAGTATAAAATCAATGTTAAGGGGTTTCGAAATGATGTATGGGTTGAAAGCTAATTTCTGCAAAAGTTAGTTGTATGGTATTCACGTGGGAAATTGGTTCCTCAATGCTGCTTCGTTCTTCTTTATGTGCAAAATTTATAACTTTCCATTCTTCCTTGGAGTTATGGTTAGGGACAGCCCTAGGAAATTATCAATATGGAAAGATTTACTTAAGAACCTGAGAAGTAGGCTCGTTGTTTGGAAAGGGAGACACCTCTCTCTAGCTGGTCGCATTGTGTTAATTAACTCGGTGTTTGACGCCATTCTTATGATTTGTTATCCTTCTACGCAGCGCCTTTAAAAGTGTTTTTAAAGATTCGGCATATTCAAAGTAATATTTTGTGGCGTGCTTATGAGAACAAAATGACCATTTATTGGGTGAGTTGGAAAGCCCTGTGCAAGCCTCGAAATCAAGGTGGTGTCGGCATTAAAGATGTTGAAGTTCTGAATAAGGCGCTCGTTAGTAAATGAAAATGGAGGATTTTGAATAAGCCTAATGTAGTTTGGACTTTGGAGTAGCTTATTTAGGTTTAGATACTTGAGTCCTGAGATCAAAGTATTTGTTGGAGACAAATGTGTGCAGAACAAAAGAGATTCAATTTGGTGGTGAGATTTGATATTGTATACTTTTGCTTATGTTATTGATCTGTTTAGTTTTGCTGGTATTATTAAAATCAGGGTAAACGATGGCCGCATGATATATTTTTGGCATTCCATGTGGTAGGGTAATCAATCACAGAAGAATGCGTATCCAGAATTTTTTGAAGTGGTTTTCAATAAGGTTATCAACATGGCGAATGTTGTTTGCTGGGAAGGAAATTCTTGGTCTTGGAAGCTTCAAGATATTGTGGCAAATATAGAAGGTGTTGACTCCTTTCTTTGGGAGGAGTTTAAAGAGCTGATGTTGTATGTTGTTTTGGAGAAGAATTTCAGCGATAGTTTCGTGTGGTTGAGGGAGGACAATGGTTCTTTTTCGGTCAAGTATTGTTTCAATTTTTTCACCTCGATCTCTAATGACAGCTCAATTAATTTATAATTTCTGAATGGGTTAAATCATTTATGGGAGGTTAAGGTTCCGTTGAATATTTTGCTTTTTGGATGGAGATATAATCTCAATAGGATTCCCACCAAAGATCAAATGGTTAGACGGGGGATTTTGACGGATATTAGAGATACTTGTTGCATATTTTGATTTAGGGAAGATGAATCCAAGTCACATCTTTTTTGGGTTTTGTGAGTTCACAACTAGAATTTGGAGAAAGATCATTGCTTGGATAGGCATAAATCTGATTTTGTCTTCGGGTGAGTTTGTGGATTTTTTTTCTCCCACTGTTAGAAGGTGAAGAATAAGTTTCTTAGGTTAACGGTTCGTGTCATTTGTTTAGCTATAGTTTGGTGCATTTGGTTGATGCGTAACGCCGTTCTTTTCAAATGAGTCGTTTTCAATTTTGACGAGTGTATGTTGGCGATCATTCATATGTCCTTGATTTGGATGTATTTGAATTGTAAGTCCTATGAGCTTTGTAATTTCCATGCTTGGAACACTTTACTTCTCTGTTTTAAAAAGTAGGAGTATTTTGGTCTGATGTATTGGGCGGAGTATCTTATACTCCTTTTTATTGAATCATTGCTTATTAAAAGAAAATTCTCATGAACTATTGAACTTTTAAACGAACATGTTTAAATTTTATTTTAACCTCTTTGAGCATGATTCCTTTTGCTTGTTTCACGAATTGTAAATTTAGTCTTAAGAATGTGACCTAAAATTTTTTCATTCTCATGTTTGATCCAAAATTATATAAATTATGCCTAAATACTTTTATTCTTGAAAATTAAGATAGAATAATCTATAACTTTCCATTTCTTTCCATTTCGACCGAAATATTTTAACTTCCTTAATTTTTATTTTAAATTTAAATTAAATAAATTTTATTAACAATTTTTAAAAATTAAATTACTTACCAAAACATGGATGGAAAAAAATGTATAATAACAATATTACCAAAAATAATATTCTCAAAGGCATAATTTTAATCCTTAAAAAACCATACTCTTAGAGTTTATAAATTTTAATGAGTCATTTTCACTTATGACTTTGATAGTAAATATATGATGTTTATCTATGTTTTTATTGTTATTAAAGTAAAGACCTATTTAACCTCAAAGGGTTGGCTCAGTTGGCAAATGAGATTTTTCCAAAAAGGGACGGAACCGGCTAGTACCTGGGTTTGATCCCGACTGGAGTCAAAAACGCCCTGGGGTCACGGTGCCGCCGCCTCCGAGTCCGGGTCCGAATTAATCACATGGGGTCCCTTTCCCCGCGGATACCGGTCGGTTAAAAAAAAAAAAAAGTAAAGACCTATTCTATAATAATTACCTATTCTGGTTTCTATTAATAAAAGGAATTTTTTAAAACAATTTTTGAATTTATTAAATGATTGATGTATGTAGTCAATATATAAAGTGGATACATCAATTGCTCAATAAAATTAAAAATAAAATTTTATTTACAAAAATAATTGGAGCAGTTATATATTCCATACTTAAATTTTGAATTTTTTTAATAATTTTTGTCTTGAAATTTAATTTATATCCATATTCAACCAAATTTATAAATTTACCAAATATTTTTTTTTTTCTAAATCCAATATATAATTACAATATTTTACAATATATACCTTGACTAAAATTAAAAGTATGCATTCAATGAATCTTAATTTTTAAATAACATAACCAAACTGAAAATATATGAACCAGTAATATTTAAAACCAGCAGGTATTTTATTCAACAGTTTCGATTTATTTGACTTATTTTCTCAAGTTGAAACAAGTAATCTTCTTAGCTTCAGTTTGATGTTCCTTGTCAGCCTCAGTTTTGCTTTCCTCTTTATCACTATCCTTCTTAACCACTGTTTTACATCCTTTCCCCTCATTGCCGCCTTTTTCATGTGGACAGTGCAGTATGACGGAGTGGTGGATCTCACCATCGGTTTCTTGCATGTTACAGGTCCATCACCTGACCTGCAAACAAAAAAAACAACAGTGATACAAAGAAAATTATATTTAATTCATGCCGTTAAGCATCAGCCACCGAAAATATGTAATAAAAAAAAAACTAATTACAAAAAATATGTATATCTATTATTGAGATAGATATATACCTTGCGATGACGAAAGTGCAAGGCTTATAAAGAACTTGTTTTGGATCAGAGAGAATATGCTGAAAGCAAAATGAAGTGCAAGGCATAGGGTTGGACATACAACCATGAAAAACACAGATGTTAGTGTAATTGTCAATAACAACATCAGGTTCATCCTGGAAAGGGCTAAGACCAGTCTCAATAACATATTGTCTATGTTTGATCTTGACTTGTTCGATGAGATCCCAATACTGACGTCTGTAGTGTTTGGTAAGACGTTTGATGTTGCGAAGACGACGACAGAGAAGTTCACGATGGGTGAGATGAGAGGCAGTGGAGAGTGGGTCAGAGGTTGTTGTGTTGATGGTTGGATTTGGAGCATTGGGAGAAGACATTCTGATACTGAGTGAATGCAGAAAGATAGAGATGTGTTATTGACTGCGCCGCAGCAGACAGACACAAGGAATTATGAATGAATGAAATGAATACTAGAAACAAACCTTTAAATACTTCAACTTATTGTTGTAATACCGTGTCTATCTCGTTTTCAATTTACTACTAGTAGTAGATAAACTTTGAGATTGGGTTAAGCCTCATGGGCCGGGTTACTAACTTTTATTTTACCGGAATTTTTTTTTTATAAGCAAAGGATGCATTAATAAGATGCACAAGGGGTGCATAACCCATTACAACCAAAACATAAAAACAAAGTTGTTACAAACTCCCACCCGAATCAAAACAAAGACCCGGAAATTGATTCCAATCCGACCAAACAAATTCGACTAACCCCCTCTTTCCTACGACCAACCATTCCCAAGATAACAATTTAATCATCCAGGTACTATCAAAATGATTCTTGCCACCCCACTTATACCTGACACCCTCATATTATTTCATAATTTTAAAAGTGTTCTTGTTCAAATTTAAAGACAAATATGTGTACGAAATTTCTAATAGAAAATTCAAAAATTTCGTCATGAACTAATATCAAGAATTTCAAAATTTTACAGTACTCTGAAAGTAATACTATCATTTTCAAAAAATGTCATGTGATATCGGAAATTTCAACCGGATCATAAAATTCTCTTACACACTTTGTGTTATTCTTAGATTGTGATTCTACTGTATTTGAAGAAGCTGTTAAAGAACCAAAGTGGAAAAAAACGAGTGAAGAAATTGCTTCAATTGAGAAAAACAACACATGGGAGCTGATTGATCTTCAATAAGGGCACAAAACTATTGGTGTGAAGTGGGTTACGAAATGAAATTGAAAGAAGATGGAGAAGTTGACAAGTATAAATCAAGGTTAGTTGATAAAGTCTACAGGCAAGAGTTTAGGGTGGATTATATTGAAGTATTTGCTTCAGATGTAAGACATGATACCATCATAATAATGGTTGCATTAGCTGCACAAAAATCACTGCACATCTTTCAATTGGATCTAAAATCAACATTCTTACATGGTGATCTCTAAGAGCAGGTGTAAGACTAATCCCAAGAACATGGAACTCAGTTAACATGAGATTCTATTACAATTAGCCAATATATATTTTCTGTTTTGAATAAGGCGAAAGGCATTTAGCTCGCATATGTATGAACGTTTTAAAAACTATGTTATTATTGTGTTCACATAAAGAATATTGTTGTCGATCTCTAAGGAAATATTAATTATGAACTTCCACTAGAAGATCCTTGTCGTCCTTATAGATGATACTAATGTTGGACTTCCACAAGAAGATCCTAGCCGCCCTTAGAGGAACTATTAATATTGTACTTTCATAAAAAGATCCTTGTCGTCCTTAGAGATGATACTAATGTTGGACTTCCACAAGAAGATCCTAGTCGCCCTTAGAGGAACTATTAATATTGTACTTTCATAAAAAGATCCTTCTTGCACTTCTGCTAGAAGATCCTTGCCTCCCTCCAAGGCAATATTAAAGTTGGAATTCCACTCGAAGATCCTTGTTGCCCTCATAGGGAATATTGGTGTTGGAGTCCCACTAAAAGATCTTTGCCACCCTTAGAGACAATATTAATGTTAGACTTCTACTAAAATATCTTTGTTGCTCAACTAGCAAAGAGATACTGGGCCATCACAAATAATTCCAAAGTTTCACCTTACTTACAATTAACCCTCTTGCTAGATAATTAAATATACCATGTATTGGATCCTTTAATAATCAGCAAAATATGGGATTTAACTTAAAATTCTTGCATGAGGGACTCCACTTAAAAGTTTTCGCATAGGAACGTAAAACTAAAGCCATTCGAACTTTACAAGACCTACTATTTTAGGGACTGTGTACTGGGATAATTCCACCCCCCCCCCCCAGAGAAGGTGAATCAAAGGATGGCAAGGCATGCCACTTTGGGTGAGTACATGGCTAGCACCTCTCGCTCCCCGAAGTTAAGGTTGTAGTCATCCATTAATCATAATGTGCACCAATTGTTTGTAATGTTCGCCCTTTGGTCGCATCACTAGTCCAAGATAAGCCTATTTAAAACCATTTATTTCCCATTCATGAAATGTGGGGTTTAGCGTGTTTTAGGGTATTGTCAGTATAGAATTTAGATCAAAGAGAGTAGTTATGTTTCCCACAAAAATAAGGTTAATAAGTGTCACATGCTCCTAAGAGAGGAGAATAATCGCTCATTGGGTCCTAGAACCCGGGTCCAATATATCTCTATATGTGATATTTAGATCAAACTCTAGTATCTCGACAAGGATATCTCGAAAAAAAATTAAGCATGCTTTCAAAGTCTGTTCACATGTTGATTTTGAAGTCTTTCATGTTGTTGTCGAAGTACACTCAAGCATGTAGTAGTCAAAATTCTAGGATTGTTAGCATATCGAATTGGGTATGTTTGTTTATCCTAATTGTTTAAGTTAGCTTAATATTCTATAAACAGACTAGTTCTTTCAGGTTGTTGAGAGAAGTTGATTGTTGCTATTTACTTGCAATTTGTAAATCCTAATAGAGAAAGTGAATAAAAACACTGAGCTATGGCACAAGAGACTTGGCCACTCGAAACAAAATCTATTATGTGGTGACAAGGTCGAGAGGCTGGAGTTTTGCGAACCTAATGTATTTGGTAAATCTTATAGGGTGAAGTTTAACAAATGTAAATAAAGAACACATGAATCTCTTGATTATATTCATGTTGATCTTTGGGGGGTATGCAAGGTGTCCTTCACATTTATGTGCGAGGTATTTTCTATCCATACTTGATGATTATTCCAGAAAGTTGTGGGTATTCATTCAGAAAGCTAAGAAATAAACTTTTAAAAATTTCAAAAAGATGGAAGACTCTGGTCAAAAACCAAACTAGCAGGAAGGTCTAGATGTTGAGGACCGGCAATGGTCTTGAATTTTGCAACGAGACCATGACTACTTGAGGTACATGACTAATTGAGGTACCACCGAGAAAAATGGTTTAGTTAAAAGTTTTAATCGAACTATTTTGGAAAGAATTAGATGCATGTTGGCTAGTAATGAATTGAATAAGGTGTTTTGGGATGAGGTTGTTTTGACATCAATATATCTGATAAATAGATGTCCCTCTACTGCCTTGGGAATGAAGACACCTCAAGATGTCTGGTCAGATTATCCACCTAATCTTGATAGACTTAGAATATTTGGTTATGTAGCCTATGGTCACATTAGGTAATATAAGGTCGAACTGTTGAGGTAGAGCACAATGATACTGAATTGCATAACTCAGATGAAGTCGAGGAAGAAGCATAAGTTGTTTATGAAGATGAAGAAACTGATAATGATTATTGTTCACTTCTCAAATATGTCACATTCAAGTATACATGTTTCGATTGCAACAAATAATAAGTATAAGAGTATCATACCCATAGGGAGTGTTGTTACTTATATTGGATATTTGTAGAAACTCCATTCTTTTTTATTTAAGCATGAGTAGAGAAAACAATAATATTGGTGGTAACAAGTTCAGTTTCACTTAAAACAAGTATCAAAAGTAAAGTGAAGAAGTAGAAATATGCTAAGATTTATAGAGTTGAGCTTTGATCCATTAATATTTTAGAAGTAAATATGTGTGATTATGAGAAGTGTGGTGACATGTGAGGTCAGAGTGATCTTGAGGTGTATCTCTAATACATCAAAGCATGCAAATAAAGGGCAAGGGAAAAAATCTTTAAGCCTCACTTATAACCCTAATATGCGTCTTTTTGTATTCTGAAATCCTCAATAGTGTAGCTTCTTATCTCCAAGCAAGCTAGGTAAGGGAATATATCTATCCTACTTATTCAACTATTTTAATTAAGAAAACCACTTATTGTTGGATCTCTAACAACAACAAGTTGTTATCTCTTCCTAAGTTGGCCAAACAAAGAAATAGACTTTTAACAGGTTAATGTATAATAAAACAAGTCACTTAACCACACACCGTATCACATTAAAAAAACTTAATATTAACTCGACCTTGCTCAACTACAAAAGGTTTAGCTCATAATGAGCTGAGTACAAACTACAAACATGGTTCTCAGAGGAAACATCCTTAAACATATAATGAAAAATAAATACAAACCTAAGAGATAATTGAGAATTTTTTGAGATGGATAATCTTTAAGAGGTGACTCCAATCGCACTAGAGCTCAACATCATGTACAAGACTGGGTGAGAAGAAGAAACTCCACCAACTCTCCATTATCCCTAAACTTTGTATCTTCTGTATTTTTTTCTTAGAAAATGTTGAACTCCCCCTCTATTTCTTCAAAGTCCTATTTATATACTTGAGCTAGGTTTTTTTGAAGCATTAGAGATCACCATCACCTCAATTCTTAGCCAACAAGGAATCAGGTACATGGGGACAATTGTGCGGGACAAAACAACCTATGATAGACTGCCACGGCAGGCTATAAACCTGTCAGAGAAGAATGCACAATGTAATATTGTACCTTCTTTTGTCTTCTAGTTCCATTTAGCCTTATCTTTTAATTCAAATATTTTCTCTTTTCAACTCAGCAAATATTCCCTCCAATGGTTTCTTCCTGCCACGTTTGCCTAGAGTCCATCTGGTTTCATTATTAATTTCCCATTTTTCTAAATCCAACTCCTTCCTTCAGCTCATGTTATTTGTTATAGACGAACGCGTTCATGCCTCAGCTCAACAAAGTTGTCCTTAAATTAAGTAAAAACACATTAAAACAACAAAAAGGAGCACATATTGTGCTTTATCCTAAACTTGCAAAAACAACTAAAACGAATTAAAATAGTAACTAAGAATCAAATTTACACTTAATAAAGAAGAATATTAAGGTATGTATTATCTCACAAAATGTGGGTTAACACACCCCCAAACTTAAACCATTACATGTCCTCAGGTGATGCGATAGGCAAAGACAATCAGAACAACATAAAGTAACTCTCCTTTTTTATCAGATCCACTGTTCTTCAATCTCAGGGTTATCCTCCTAGGGACTTGACTCAAAAATAGGTATAATTCATACCAAAGGCACAATGATGATCAAATGTTCTATGGGCTACAGGCATTTTTTGTCATGACAGCATTTTCCTATAATGATAGCCAGCCTATTTTTCAAATTTTGTTTGTTTTTCCTATGGTCCAACAACTCAGATTTTTATCTTTCCTTGGGGTTTTCGATTTCAAAATTCTTTTAACTTACACCTAGGACCTACACATGCATGCTTTTATTCAGAAAGCCAAAGTTGTAGTTGTCTCACCTTTTCATTAGACGAGATCTCACTTGTAATGAGTCTAACTTGTTAATTATGGTGAGAAAAACTATTTTCCTCCAGTTTTTGGCACAAAAACTTATTTAAAAGCTTTCTTTTCCATTTTCGGGCACAAGAGATTATATAGGAGCGCACTTTGACAACTTCCTTCTACACACTTTGGTGTGTTTATTTATCTAAGCCCTGCAGTGTTCCGGAGTGTTCCAGTCCTTATAATCAATTATCAATCACTCAACTAAAAGCTCAATTCTAGCTCTTATTCCATAATTAAAACCAAATCAATTTTATCACACAGGCTGACTGCTTAACATGCTACTGGAGTCACGACAGGCATTGTCTCTAACAGAAGATCAAAATCTCAAAATACCCCTCAGGTCCTTGTTCCATATATTGTTAAAGTCCTAATAGAATTTCCCTAAATCTTTTCAGATAGTTTGTTCTAAGGGGGATGTTACTCAACTTTGCTATAATGTCTTTATTATTATCTTCTTCTTTTTTTCTTCAGAAAATGAAAATTAACATAACTAGAACTTAAATGAAACAACAACAAACATAAAAAACTAGAACTTAATCAATTAATAGCAAATAGATTATTGTATGATTGAGGATTTAGGGATAAAAGGGGTCACGACGCAGGCCATTGTTCCCCCATACTTAAAGTAAGGACAATATCCACACTGTCAGCAAATGGGAAAGGGTACGCCAATGGTTACCTTTTCTTACCTACTAGGCTTTACGCCTGCTACTCTTGTGCATAAGGTTTTCTCTCATTTCCTTTCCAGCCTCCGTCTTGGCATGCTTAGGGGCTGGCGACTTCTTTGCAGTTGGTTCCTTTGGGACAACCTCAGTCGTGACAGTTATTTGTACATGTGATGGTTTGGCAGGGAACTTATTGGAGGGAGACTTGGATTTTAGATTTGCAGGGGACTTGGAGTGTTGATTTTCATAAGAGAGACTACTGAAGTGTCGTCAACACTCATCTCATCTTTGCTGGAATTGGAGTGTTGATTTTCATAAGAGAGACTACTGAAGTGTCGTCAACACTCATCTCTTATTCAGAATTCTCAAGTGGCTCCAATTTGTGTAAGCCATCTGAAGAGTCCTCTTCCTCTTCTTCTTCCTCCTCACATTCATCTTCATCATCAGCATTTTTGTTAGCTTCCTTCATATCCATATCCTCCTCGTCCTTTTTATCATTTTCACTCACCTCCTTCTCAGAGTCGACCTTAGTCAAACCACCTTTTTGCTGCATCTCTTTATCATTTCCCTCTTGTACTTCTTCAACTTTCTTTTCTTCTTGCACTTTTTATTTTTCCATCTCCTCATCAACTTCCTTTTCAACAAAGACTTCATCTTCCTTCTCTTTCTCAGCCACTTCTTTATTAACTTCCTCCACCACTTTATCTAAAGCCTTCTTATTGGATTTCACCTTTTTAGGTGTGTCTGCCCTTAGCTCCTTCTTATATGTAGCTATCTGATGCAGTATGTCAGTCAAAGTTTCTATAGACTTTTATGCATCAGTCTTCTCCTTAATAGATTTTGCAACTTTCTTGGTGGTGGCCTTTGTAGACGCACCTCCTTTCTTCTTAGGGGTCTGGTCCTTCATATCTTTCTTTTTTGGATTCTTAGGGGTGTCTCCTTTGGCTACACTAGAAGTAGACGCCCCAGTGGCTCCAGTAGAAACTTGTTTTTCAATCTTCTTGCCCATACCTTTCTTCTCCTCATCTCTCTTGTTTTCTTCCGCCAAATCTATAGCAACAATTATAGGAAACTTCTATCCTGCCTCTTCATCAGGGTATTGCAATGCATTATGCACATTGAACACCACTTATTGTCCATTCACCCTCATGGTGATTTCTTATTTTTCAACATCAATTAAGGTCCTTCCCGTAGCAAGGAAAGGCTCCCTAGCAAAATCAGAATGTCTTTATCAACATAGAAATCCATAATAATGAAGTAAGCAGGGAATACATACTTGTCAACCCTCACCAAGACATCTTCTATCTTTCCTTGATGATAGCAAATGCTTCTGTCTGCCAACTGTAAAGTGATGGTTGTAGGTATGGCTCCGCCCCTCACCAATACATCTTCTATCTTTTCTTGATGATAGCAAAATCAGAATGTCTTCATCAACATAGAAATCCATAATAATGAAGTAAGCAGGGAATACATACTTGTCAACCCTCACCAAGAAATCTTCTATCTTTCCTTGATGATAACAAATGCTTCTGTCTGCCAACTGTAAAGTGATGGTTGTAGGTATGGCTGCGCCTATCCCTAACTTCTTAAATATAGATAAGGGCATAAGGTTAATGCTAGCCCTTAAATCACATAGTGCTTTTCCACAGAAAGAGGCTTCAATGTTACACGGTATGGTGAAACTTCCTGGATCCTTCAGTTTAGGAGGGAGTTTTCCTTGAACCAATTGGCTACACTCTTGAGTGAGTGCTACCGTGGAAAATGATGTGGTGGTCTTTCTTGAACAAACTTCTTTTTTCTGACCAACTCTGGCACGACTTCGGGTTGCTTAACTGACTCAGAAGTATTGCCAAACGTAGTTGTATCAACACTTTCTGCCTTGTTTTCCATTGAGGACGATTCCTCAGCGGGTTCTTCTTTTTCTTCGGGATTGTCCTGCTCAGGCAGGACTCCACTCATCTCAGAGTCTTTTTGTAAGGGTACTTCATACTCCTTATCGTTTCTCAACTTGATAACCTTGAAAGTTTCAACAGTATTCCCTCCAGATGTTGTTGTTGGAGTTTCAGTGGAGCTAGGGAGTGTGCCCACAGGCCTTGAACTCAAAGCGGTGGCTATTTAACAGACTTTGTTCTCAAGGTTTTTGATACTCGCGTCTTACGTTAAAAATTGAGTCTTGGTCTCTTGAATGAATGTTTTCATAATATTTTCCAACTAGTTGTTGCCTTGATTTGCCACTGCATAGTTTGGTGTAGCAAAACCTGGAGGAACTTGTGGTGCTTGGGCAACTTGAGGCTTCGGTTGACCTAGGTTATTACTCCATGAGAAGTTAGGATGGTTAAGCCATCCTGGGTTATAAGTGTTGTTGTAGGGCTTGTTATATTTGTTATTGTTGTTTTCAACATAAATAACTGAGACAGGATTAGCAGAACATTCTTCAAACAAATGTGCTTCTCCATAATACACACAGACAACCTCAGACATGTCAGTAACCACCTTCACAGGTTCACGCTTAGTCGCTTATGGAGTCATTATATTTTTCATCATTTGATAAATTTGAGCCACTTGAGCAGCATGGGTTGTAGTTTCAGTAACTTCACGGATCCCAACGGGCCTTCTTTGAGTTGTACTTGCATTAGCTCTTGTGATTGGCCATTGATAAGTGTTGACCGTAATGCTTTCTATCAACCTATATCATTCTTCACATACCTTAGACAAAAGTGCTCATCCTTGCCTAAATGAGGTGATCTCGTTTCTCATCTTTGAATTCTTGGAAGGAGGAAAATACTTAGTTAATAATTTATCAGCAAGAGCATTCCATGTGGCAATGGAATTTTTCTCTATGGAACTTAACCAACTCTTGTCTCCATCCCTTAGAGAATACATAAACAACCTTAACCTAAAGGCATCAACAGTCACGCCTGGGATATTGAAATTGCTAGCAACTTCCAGGAACTGTCTTAGGTGCAAGTGAGGATCTTCATGAAGAGAGCCTGAGTACGAGCCAATGGTTTGCAACATCTGAAACATCATAGGCTTGAATTCAAACTGAGCTGCAGTAATTTCTGGTAGTATGATACCAGTTCTAATGGTATTGGGATTAAAAATAACATAGTCTCGGATGTTTCGAGCCCTATCATTGGCTATGCCAAGAATGTGGATATCAGCCATGACATTGTCTACCTCCAGATCTTTTCAACACACTGAGTGCTCTTTCAGCTTCAGGATATATAATGTAAATTGGACGTAATGATCAGTGCATACAATAGCTCAACACCTGTTGTGACACCAGACTACAACAAAACGTCCAAAAGCTCAAATGCTTTAAAAAAATAGTAAAGAATACAAAATCAGAAATGTAACTAAACATTCCCCGGCAACGGCGCCAAAAATTTGTTTGCTTCTCAATGGTGTCACATACAAGTATACATGTTTTGATTGCAGCAAATAATAAGTATAAAAGTATCGTACCCACAGGGAGTGTTGTTACTTATATTTGATATTTGTATAAACTCTATTCTTTTGATTTTCGCATGAGCAGAGAAAACAATAATATTGGTGGTAACAAGTTCAATTTCACTTAAAACAAGTATCAAAAGTAAAGTGAGAAGGAGTGGAAATATGTTAAGATATATTGAGTTGAGCTTTAATCCATTAATATTTTAGAAGTAAATATGTGTGATGATGATGATGAGCAGTGTCGTGGCATGTGAGGTCAGAGTGATCTTGTGGTGTATCTCTACAACAACAAAGCGTGCAAATAAAGGGCAAGGGAACAAATCTCTAAGCCTCACTTATAACCCTAATATGCGTCTTTTTGTATTCTGAAATCCTCAATAGTTGCAGCTTCTTATCTCTAAGCAAGTTAGGTAAGTGAATATCTCGAAAAAAAAATCCAAATAACCATGTTTAATAATTTATTTACACCAAAAACCATGTTTTCGGCAAAATTACGCATATGACCAGGTTTCAGAGGTGGTCTCCACATAGGAGCCACCTCAGGTGGCGCCAAAGACCAAAACCTCTTAACCTATGCGCCACCCAGGGTGGCATCAATGCATATTTTTCCCTTTTTAGCCACCTAGGGTGGCGCCTATGTATATATATATATATATATTTTTTTGTTTTTTTTTTGTTTTTTTTTAATTGTTTATATACTATTTTTTTTTAAATTTTTTTTATTTATTAACAAAATTGTTTTAACAATTAAATAAATAATGAAACACCACATGTCATTCATTCCAAACATTACAAATACAAGAAATGCAGAAACAACATTAGAAATACGGTCATACAGTTCAAACATTACAAATACGGTACACAAAAGATAAATAATAAAACATGGATATTATGCTATTCACGACCCCTCCGACCATGACCCCTCCGACCCGGCGCCGGACCATGACCCCTCTCACCGCCAGTTCCGCAATCTGGAACTACTCAAATCCGGTTGGAAGGATCTCGACGACCGACTTCTCCACGACCCCCCCTATTCCTTGGTTGTTCTTGTTGTGTCTGGGTAGGCGGTCCTCGGATTAGCCCCTCCATGCGCTCATTGGACATGTATTCTTGTATGTTGCTGTCAAATAGTCGGGTCCCCATGCCCTTAAAGATTTGTCTTGGCGGTGGAGTTGCGTCACATGGTCGGTAAAATCCAGCGCTTGATTGACCTTGAAAAAATGGCATTGTTTGCTGGGGTGTGGTGTACCCATATTGTTGGTGTTGTGGAAATTCGTACTGTGACGATTGAGTGGTCATTTGCTCGTTTGGGTCGTAATTGTCATCTAGACCCATGTCGAGGCTGGGTTGCCTATTGTAGTTGGAGGGGCCGGCGTCGCCGTGTTGTTGGGTGAAGGCCCATGATTGTTGCTGGATGGGTTGCCTAGTGGAGGAGGAGGGGCCGGCGTCGTAGTGTTGTTGGGTGAAGCCCCACGATTGTTGTTGGACGGGTAGCCTAGTGGAGGGGTCGGCGTCACGGAGTTGTTGGGTGAAGCCCCATGATTGTTGTTGGAAGGGTTGACTTTGGTAGGGCGTTGTTGGTGTTGTTTGAAATTCCTCATGGTCAGGTTGTTCGGATGTTTGGCGTTGTCGGCGTTGTTGGCGTTGTTGTCGTTGTTGGGGTGGTTGTTGGGGTGGTTGTTGTGCGTATTGTTGGGGTGGTTGTTGTGCGTATTGTTGGGGTGGTTGTTGTGCGTGTTGTTGTTGGCGGGGGTCGTGTAGGTAGTATGGGTCTGACACATACATATCGGGGGTTGTGACTGTTCTATACCAAGCAAGGTATGTCGCGGTTGGAAACATGGGGAGTTGGGCAACAGGGAATTGTAACAGACGGCTGCGACGCTGCCTCCACATCTCACAAAATTCAGGTGCGAATGTACGATAATTTGCGTGGTCCCATTGATTGTTAACTCTTTTAATATGCCAGCGACCCAAATCAGTGGGGGGATCCGGGATCGGTTGATGCATGCCAAACTGCAGTCTCACACGGTCAGATTGGTGCATCTCAATGATGTTGAACCTTATTATCGGTACTACTGCAGTCCAAACTTCCCGGTCACTCTCGTTTGGCTCATGGTCTAGCAACAAGTATGGTCTCCAATTAAACTGCGTGGGAGAAAAAATAACATATTATTAAAAAGCATGATGAATTGTAATACATCTATATGATCATATAAAAGTTTAGGGATAATACATCTTCAGCTCGGAGGTGATCAATTAGGTCCCGATATAAAACAACACTCCCCCTCGGATTCTTACTGTAATCCAATTTAGGACCACAGAACCTAAAAAATAAAGAGCAAAAATGTTATTTCAGATTTTTATGAAAAAGATAGTTAGCATTCAAGGAATAGCGTTGAAAAAGAGAAAAAGACGTACCTTGTTGCATAAGGGAACGTGTAGTTGTTCCTGCCTACCGGGGACAGCGTCGGCATTCTCCACCAACCCCATACTTGTAGGAGGAACGCACATCCATAGAAGGTGCACTTCTCGGCAACCGCGTTCTTACAAAGAGACTGGTATAACATCGCCAAAACGGCGGACCCCCAACTATATTTCCTAATCTTGCTAATACTGTCAAATTTACTTAAATAGAAAAAGTTGACAGTGTTACCTGTCGACTCCGGGAATAAAAGTTTACCAAACATCAACATTATATAAACCTTAGTCATTAACCAAACATGCTCCTACGTAAAGTTGTCCATCAAGACGAGTTCATCATAGTAATCTCTAAGGGAGACCAGACTGATACCCTGGCCTCTTGAACCTTGAGTAGGCACAACTAGATCTCTTCCCAACACTCTCTCACACATTGAATTAGCATGTTGAACAGATCCATTAACAGCCTTGCCATCAATGGGCAGACCAAGTAACATATAAACATCCTCTAGAGTAATAGTACACTCACCTATTGGAAGATGAAACGTGTGGGTTTCAGGCCTCCATCGCTCTTGTAAGGCAAGGATGAATTTTCTGTCTATGGTGTTGTTGTTAACTTTTATGATATGTCCGAAGCCACATGCTTGGAGATTCGGAATAATCCTCTCGTCGGGTTCAACGTAAGCGTGAGAACGTGTACGGAATCGGTCAACAGCCTAAGAACCACAAATAAATCGATTAAACTGGATATCATATACGCATAGATGTTTAGAAATAAATAAGTATAAACTTACAAAGGTCGCCAAATTCTCTCTAGTTCCTCTGTGTGTTTCACCCATGGTAAGAAGTTGTTGAGCCATTTTCAAGAACTCTTTAAGTTTTCTGCGGAATTGAAAATGCAAAGTGGTTTTTTGAAGAAGAAGAATATATGTTGGTGAAAAGAAAGCAAGTATATGAGAGTATTTATAGAGGGTTGGTGGTTGTTGATGTTAAGTGCATGAGGGCCAAGTGGTGAGCATGCATGTGATACAGATATCAAAGTGATAAAGATGGGTTCACATGCATTCTGTGTTGAAATGACCATGCATTCCCGTGTTTTGTGCTGACTTTGTCTAGGCATGCATGCATTAATTGTTTCTGGCAGAATAGACTAGGCCTGCATCCCGTGTTCGGTGCTGAATTGTCTAGGCATGCATGCATACAGTATTCCGATGCAGGTAGATCACATGCTGGCGAATCAGATTAGGGTTTTGGCAGTGGGGACCACTAGACAAAATTAGGGCAAAAAAAAACAAAAAAAAAAAGAAAATACACTAATGCGCCACCCCAGGTGGCGCCATGCTGGAAAAATTTTGTCTAATGCGCCACCCCAGGGTTTGGTTAGGGTTTTCTGTGTCACCGAAAATAATTAGCATACAGTCTTCGCATGTGATTGTACAGTGTACACTGTTCAGTATGGTTGTGTCTGGTCAAGTCGACTGTAGTTCACCAGTGGCAAGCACACCTCAAATCAACTCAGGCATTCATTTTCCGTCAACTTTATTCGCATGTGATTGTACAGTATGGTTGTGTCTGGTCAAGTCGACTGTGCAACAGTTCAGCAGTGTCATGCACACCTCAAATCAATTGTGAAACAGTCTGGTGTGCAGCAGTGGCATTTATTCATCAAATCAACTCAGTACGCATGTGATTGTATAGTATTCGCCTTCATAATTGTCATCACTCAATGTTCGTCTACATAAAGGAAACCTATAACGTGTAAACTAACACAACACATTACACATCTGATTACATATTTGAAATAAAACTCTCTACCCACTCAACAATGGCCCCTCCGCAATACATTATAAACGCTCATATTTTTGGCGAGACCTATGACAACGAAGAAGTTGGTTTTCTGTTTAGAAACACTGAGGTTAAACGATTTTGTTTAAGCAGAAAAGCAAATTTCAGTTACTTCAAAGGGAGATTAGAGACGAAGCTTGCAATGGGTGGTGTATCCCAGATTTTTTACCAATATCGATTTCTTCGTGGAGACAACCCGGTCAAGTTTATCCAAGTTGAGATCAAAGACGATGAAGACATGCAGAATATGTTTGCCAATCATGAGTATTCTGGTTACGAATGCATAGAACTGTATGTTACTCTACCAGAAGTTCAAACCACACAAATGGTTGAGTCACAAGTCATTGATGCACTTGGAGACGAGCAAGCAGAGGTCGACGTTGTAGATGAAGAAGAAGAAGCACCGGAAATAGAAGTTGATAACCTGGTAAACGAGGAAAGTGAAGATGAACCGGAAGTTGTTGTACCACGAGATCAAGTGCATATGCCTCCAGTGCACATGAGGAACCTGAATTTTGATGGGGATGACGAACCATCGACTGATATTTTCTATGATCCATACACCCAAACAGATCAACGGTTAAAAGTAGGAGACATATTTCGTTCTAAGGAGGCATGTATCATGGCCATAAAAAGATTTCATATGGCAAACAATGTTGATTTTAGAGTTGATCGCGCCAATGTCGAAAGGTACAAAATTTACTGTAGTAACACTGATTGTGGATTCAGGTTGCATGCATCATACAGGAAGAGAAGTGACTCATGGGTTATAGGATATATTTCCCAAGATCACACATGTATTAACACAAATGTTTCACAAGATCACGGTAAGCTCAGTTATGACATCATTTGTCAAGAAATCTTGCCTCTAGTTGAAAACGATCCATCGTTAAAGGTGAAAACGATAATCTCTCATATTGTTGCAACGTACAACTACACTCCGTCTTATAGAAAGGCGTGGCTGGCGAAGACCAAGGCGATCGAAGTTGTGTATGGAAATTGGGAGGATTCGTATAAACGACTCCCACATTTCTTATATGCGCTTCAAATTTATGCTCCTGGAACTGTTACTATTTTAGAGACCCTTCCGGCGCAATCTCCAGACGGAACATCACTTCAAGGAAATGTGATATTCCACAGGCTCTTCTGGGCTTTCCGCCCATGTGTACAAGGATTTTCATATTGCAAACCAATTCTTCAAATAGATGGAACTTGGTTGTACGGAAAATATAAAGGCACCATGTTGATGGCTGTGGCTCAAGACGGAAATAGTAACATCTTTCCTGTTGCTTTCGCTCTTGTGGAAGGAGAAACTGCTGGAGGTTGGGGTTTCTTTCTCAGAAATCTTCGGACACACGTTGCCCCCCAACCTGGACTTTGCTTGATTTCAGACAGACATGCTGCCATCGAGAGTGCGTACAACAATCCAGCAAACGGGTGGCAAAACCCTACATCAACGCATGTTTATTGTATTCGACACATCGCACAAAATTTCATGCGGGAGATAAAGGACAGGGCTCTTCGGAAGACTCTTGTAAATGTCGGATATGCGTTGACGCAACCGACGTTCCAATATTATCGACAAGAAATTGTAGCGGCAAATCCAGATGCAGGCAGATGGGTTGACAGTCTTGCTAGAGAGAAATGGACCAGATCATACGACAACGGGAAGCGATGGGGGCACATGACTACGAATCTTGTGGAGTCTATGAACGGGGTGTTTAAGGGCATCAGACACCTTCCGATTACTGCCTTGGTGGAAGCAACATACTATAGGATGGCTTCTCTTTTCGCAAGAAGAGGTGAGCGTTGGAATGCAGTTATAGAATCCGGACAATTATGGAGCGAAACATGCGTCAAATTCATGAAAGAGCAATCTGCCAAAGCCAACAGCCACATTGTGACATCTTTCGATCGATTCAATCGGACCTTCAGTGTTAAGGAAACGATTGACCATAACGAGGGCCTTCCGAGACAACAATACAGGGTTCTTATAGATGAAGGGTGGTGCGATTGTGGAAAGTTTCAAGCCTTTCGGATGCCATGCTCTCATGTAATTGCAGCATGTTCGTATGCGCATCAAGATCCGTTAGCACTTTTATCTCCCATTTACAAGGCAGATACCTTGCTCGGGGTGTACAACAACTCATTTCAAGTGATGGCAAAGGAGGATTATTGGCCTACGTATGAAGGGGACATGGTTTGGCATAATGATAACATGCGGAGAAAGAAAAGAGGCCGCCCGAACAGCACCCGGATCACAACCGAGATGGATCATGAGAAAATGGTACGAAAGTGTAGCATATGTCGTGAAGTCGGGCACAATAGAAATACCTGTCCTAACCGTGGATCAAATTCCACCAACAATTAGTTGTATGTCATCTGTATTTTTATTGACAATGTTTTTGTATTTGTATTAGTATTCGTATTTGTATTTGTATTTGTATTTGTATTTCTATTTGTTATGTATTTGTATTATCCTTTATTAAATCAACTAGTTATGTCTTTGTCTCGTAGTGAAATTGTCTTCATGGCCCATACTGCCACTCTTTATTTTGGACAGTCAGTCAAATACGCATGCTTTCGTCTAGTCCCATCAAGTCAGTCATTGATCAGTGTGTCTGCATTTATCATACATGTTAGGCGTGCTTGTAAACAGTACGCAACATCATTAATTTTTTCTACCCACTACTATTATAAATTAGGGGCTCCTATGGTTGAGTTTACACACAGATACACAAACTCCAAATACCAAACAATCACACAAACACAACCATGCCTCGCCGGACAACCACTAGGCCAGATGGATGTCACCGGACAACAGAGTTGCCGCCCCGGAGATCAACATGGCGTGCCGAACCTGAGCCGGAGTATCGCAGAAGGAACGGACATGTCATATTCTCCGCCGTCAAACCTCCCATGCCGGTTATATTTTGGAATATCTCTTCCGTCGAGCAACTCAAGAGGACTCTCCTGAGATTTTTAGAGGGGGAGTACGAGGCCGGCGAACAGATAAGAAGCATCAAGAGGCTTAAAACAAGGGCCGATCCTGTGACTGGAGCAACGATAAGTTTCTGGCATAAGGTGGAATACGACATTGATGCCATTCAAATGATGCATGGACCTAATGACATTGTTTTAACCGTGGTGATTTCTTAGATGTTTTACTTTATCTTTTCTGTTGGTTATTTTCTATGTATCATTTGAATGATCAATGAACTACTCTTTTCCGTGGACACTCGACTTAGCCGATTCACTGAACTTAGCCGATTCACTGAACTTATATATTTATGTTGAAAACCATTTTATTAATAAATAAAAAAAAATAAAAAAAAAATAGTATATAAACAACAAAAAAAAAACAAAAAAAAAAAAAAAAAAAAAGCAAATGAGAGTAGGCGCCACCCTAGGTGGCTAAAAAGGCCAAAATACTCATTGAAGCCACCCTGGGTGGCGCATGAGTTAAGGGAATTTGGCCTATGGCGCCACATGAGGTGGCTCCTATGTGGAGACCACCTCTGAAACCTGGTCATATGCGTAATTTTGCCGAAAACATGGTTTTTGGTGTAAATTATTTATTAAACTTGGTTATTTGGATTTTTTTTTCGAATATCTCTATCATACTTATTCAACTATTTTTATTAAGAATACCACTTATTATTGGATCTCTTACAACAATAAGTAGTTATCTCTTCATAAGTTGGCCAGACAAAGAAATAGACTTTTAACAGGTTAACATATATAATAAAACAAGTCACTTAACTACACACCATATCACATAAAATAACTTAATATTAACTTCACCTTGCTCAGCTACAAAAGGTTTAGCTCATAATAAGCTGAGTACAAACACTAAATGAAATGGAAATGGGTGAGAAGAAGGAAATGGAAATGGAAATGGAAATGGAAATGGAAATGGAAATGGAAATGGAAATTGGAAATGGAAAAGGTTTAGCTCATAATAATCCTTAAACACTTAATGAAATGGAAATGTAAACCTAAGAGAGACTTAAGAACTTCTTGAGATGGATAATCTTCAAGAGGTGTGCCAGAGCTCAGCAGCAGGTACAAGACTGGGTGAGAAGAAGAAACTCCGCCAAATCTCCATTATCCTCACACTTTGTATCTTATGTATTTTTTCTCAGAAAATGTTGAACTCCCCCTTTATTTCTTTAGAGTCCTATTTATATACTTGAGCTAGGGTTTTTTATGAAGCATTGGACATCACCATCACATTGATTCTTAGCTAACAACGAATCAGGTAAATGGGGACAAGTGTGGGGGACAAAACAACTTATGATAGACTGTCACAATAGGCTGCAGACCTGTTAGAGCATACTACACAGTGTACTATTATACCTTCTTTTGTCTTCTAATTCCATAAAGCCTTATCTTTGAATTCAATTATTTTCTCTTTTCAATTCAGCAAAGATTCCCTCCAATGCTTTCTTCCTGTCATGTTTTCCCTAGAATCTAGGTGGTTTAATTATTAATTTCCCTTTTTTCTAAATCCATTTCCTTCCTTCATCTTTTGTTGTTCGTTACAGACGAGTACGGTCGTGCCTCAGCTCAGTAAAGTTATCCTTAAATTAAGCAAAAATACATTAAAATAACAAAAGGGAGCATCTATTGTGCTCCAAGCTAAACTTGCAAAAACAACTAAAATGCATTAAAATAGAAACTAAAAATCAAATTAACACTTAATAATGAAAAAGATTAAGGTATGTATTAACTCACAAAATATGGGTTAATAATTACAAGTTGGCTGGAGACAGGTCGAAAAGAGTAATCAAGCCACCTTAGAGACTTGGTTATGCATATCACATAGCATTTGCCTTAATATCTACAAGTGAGGTTCTTGATGAAGAACCTAGAGACTATAAGGAAGTGACGAGGAGTCGAAAATAATACTTAATGGTTGTACGAGGCCAGACATAGCATATGCAGTAGGCCTTGTAAGTAGGTATATGGAGAATTCTAGAAAGGCGCACTAGTAGGCATTGAATTAGATTCTAAGCTACATAAATGGGCCTCTGAGCAGAGTATTGATTTATGGTAGAGAATAATTATGCAGGTTGTATGGATTCCAGAAAATCTATTTCTGGATATGTTTTCACTATGTTTGACACAACAATTAGTTGGAAAGCAACACTTCAGAAGATTGTCGCCTTATCAACCATAAAAGCGGAATATATTGCCCTCACCGAAGCTGTAAAAGAAGCATTGTGGCTTGAAGGTTTTTCTAAGGAGCTAAAACTTCAAGGTCGGGGAATCAGTGTTAAATGTTATTGTCAAAGTGTCATACATCTCTCGAAGAATTCAACCTATCATGAGCGAACCAAGCACATCGATGTGAGACTGCATTTCATCAAAGAAATAATCGAGTATGGAGAAGTTCAAGTGCTAAAGGTTTCAACTAAAGATAATGATGTTGATATAATCACCAAGACATTGCCAAGATGCAAGTTTTTCCACTGTATGCGGTTGATAAAGCTGCATGAAGAAAGCTAGTTTGATTCCCTTATGTTGTAGAGTTTGTTCCAAGGTAGAGATTTATGATATTTAGGTCAAACTCTAGTATCTTGACAGAGATAGCTTCTTGGTTCGGCATAGTTTAAGCACGCTGACGAAGTCTGTTCACATGCTGATGTCGAAGTTTTGCATGATGTAGTTGAAGTACGCTCAAGCATACAGTAGTTGAAATTCTATGATCGTTAGCATATCAAATTTGGATATGTTTATTTAGCCCAATTGTTTAAGTTAGCTTGTAGCTTAAGTTAACGTCGTATAAATAAATTAGTTCGCTCATGTTGTCGAGAGATGTTGATTGTTGTTATTCACTTATAATCTATAAACCCTAATAGAGAAAGTGAATAGAAAAACAGTTAAAATCAATCCTAATTTTCTTCTTTTTCCCTCTTCTCTCTCTTTCGTAAAAACCTAATAGAGTTTCTTATGTTTGTTCAAGAAACTCAATGTTTCTCATAGTTTTAGTTTGTTCTTGACGACACTCTGTCACAACACTATAAATGCCTCAACTAAAAAAGTTGAGGAAGGACGTTCAATCCACTCAAAAATCACCTAGAAAATAAGCTTTTCACCATCCTTGGGTGAGCTCTCTCTAACATCAACAACAATCATAAAGCATCAGACAATTATAAACAATTAGGAGGTATCACTCATTATAGTTTTAGCAAGTACACACATCCATTTGGGATAAACAATTTGGGATAATGTGTCAGAAAAACTTATTATTTATATGTTCACACATTTCATTTTCTTATGTCAATTTGATACATTAGTTTATCAAAATTATTTTTCGTTGTGATAATATTGGAAGTGTTATTTTTTTACATCACACTTAACATCAATTAAATTTGAGTTTATTTCTTCAAATAAAGCAAATATACAATGAATCATGTTAATTTGGATGTCTTAATACGATACTCTTTAGTCTTCTTTATAAAAAATATTTAGGTCAACAAAGTTAATATATTTATTCAATATATGAATCAAATACATTAATTTTTTTGTTGACTCTTTTATAAAAAGAATTAAAGGGAGTAAAATCATTGTATTGGAAATTACAAATTTATAACTCTAAAAATATTAAACACACAATTTTCAACATGACTATTTTATAATATATAAACTAATTTTTTATATATATTTGAGCTAAATGTATTATATATATTTATTAATGTTTACAATTAAAAATTATTAAAATATAATATAAAAATGTATTTTTAGTAGTGTATATTGTCTGTCAATAAAAAATCTCTAGAAACCCTAGTTTGATTGTTATCTGCCACATTGGTAGGATGCAGTAAAATAAGGGTTAGTGACCCGGCCCATTAGTCTGAACCCATTCATGAAAGAAGATAGAAAGGATAATATCAAAAAAAAGGAGGGGGAACAAGAGCGAAAGAGACACGGAATTATATAATAAGTGCAAGTATATAAAGGTTTGTTTGTAATATCCATTTCATTCCTAAATTCCTACTTTCTAGCCCTCTCTCTATTCTCTTCTGTCTGACTACTCCTGCTGCTGCGGCTGCGCACTCAATAACAACAACATATCTCTCATCTTTCTGCATTCACTCAGCAGAATGTCTCCTCCCAATGCTCCAAATCCAACACTCAACAGAACAACCTCTGACCCACTCTCTACTGCCACTCATCTCACCCATCGTGAACTTCTGTGCCGTCGTCTTCGTAACACTAAACGTCTTATCAAATATTACAGACGTGAGTATTGGGCTCTCATGGATGAAGTCAGGATCAAACATAGACAATATGTTATTGAGACTGGTCTTAGCCCTTTCCAGGATGAGCCTGATGTTGTCGTTGATAATTACACTAATATTTGTGCTTTTGATGGTTGTATGTCCAACCCTATGCCTTGCACTTCGTTTTGCTTTACGCATATTCTCTCTGAGCCCAAACAAGTGCTTTATAAGCCTTGCACTTTCGTTATCACTAGGTATATATCTATCTCTTTCTTACTCAATTCTCACTCACTCCTATTATTTATTACTCTTTTTATTTTCATGCTGATCTAACAATTCTTAATGATAATATCCATTTTCATATATTGCATGATCCACTGCTTGTTAATTCATGGCATTTTTCTACATTGAATTGAACCTTTAGATTTGATATATTATGTGGCTAGCAAATATAAATATGTCATTAATCTTCTCATGTGCCAATAGATCTTATGTAATCTTAGAGATCAATTATAGGTTTTTTTTATTACATATTTTGTCTGTGGCTGATGCTTATTGTAATATGTTTTTTTGTTTGAAGGTCAGCTGATGGACATGTAACATGCAAGAAACCTATAATAAGTTCAACGACTCCGTCGTACTGCACAGTCCACATGAAAAAGGCAGAGATGCATCTCGCTGTGGCATTGAAGAAGGCGGGACTGAATATCTCCCCCATGGACAAAGTGAGTCCTGAATTTCATGAGTTGGTGCCTGAATTTGTTCGTCAAATCCAGGCAAAAAGAAGAGCAATGAGGGGAAAGGAATGTAAAACTGTTATTAATAAGGAGGAGGATGCAGAGAAATGTGAAACTGAGGTTAAGAAGGAAGATGACATTGCCAAGGGGTGAGGAAGGGATACAAACATAAATAATAATCCCTGTTACAAACCTGTTTCTATTGGAGCAGTGTGAATGACAGAAGACACCGAATAAACAAGTTTCAATTTGAGAGAATAATAAATCGAATCTTTAGAATAAAAACAGCCTGGCTTAAAATAACTGGTTCGTATACTGATTTTGGTTTCGTTTTCAAGTAATATGAAATGCGCAATGGCTTGCTTTTTCTCAGTTTCCTCTGCTCGTGTTAACACCTTATCAGCACAAAGACATTTGGATGATCATTTATGGGATTAATCTTGGTTATGTAGGGATTATGCTTTAGAAAAGTGTAGTGGAGGAATGTTGATGAAATGTAAAGGAGCAACAAATTGTGTTGGCTCTTGGTTCCCAAGCATTGCATTGTTGAGATTGAGTTGTTTGAATTGTAATATCCATCATTTTCAATCTTAATTACATTTACCGAATGGAAACTGAAGCTTAAAAAGTCAAATTTTTGCAGTAGTTTAAATAAACAATTACAATTACAATCAGCTTAAACAATGACAATTAAGCCAAAGAAAAAAAAAAGAAAAAATCCTCTGCTCTAAATTTAAGCGCCTTATAAATGCAAACAACAGCAAAAAGATCTAAAACAAAATCCTTCAAATTTTAACTACAAGATCTAAAACAAAATCCTTCAAAATTTTAACTGCAAGTCAATAAAATTTCAAGTTATCCAAAGTAATTAGACAGGAACAATTGGTTAGAATTCAGAAAAAATCTAAACCTAACCTCTAATGACTGACGGAGACCTAACCACTGACGGAGACCTAACCTCTAACCTCTACTTACTGATGGAGGAGGAAACAATTGCCTTGACTCCATCTTTCTTCCAGTTGGCTCTGGAATAAAATTAACATAATTGACACATGTTAGCATGAAAAAAAAGTTGCAGTTAGGTTAGGTTAGTTACCTCAGCAAATACAAATGCAGAGGTGTTCATCAATGCAAACAGCTCTCATAATTTAACCAAATTGAAGCATAGAAGTTATTGGATACCGCTAAATCTGTTCACTACAGCACAATAATGAACAGTGAAAACCAAAATCAGTAGTTGGATTTGAAAATAACTAAGGAGTGTAAAATCAAATCTAATCATAATCATAATATTTTATTAGATCAATTAATAACCTGGATGATACAATAATGAACAATATGAACACGAAATTAATCGATGTTAAGTTCCGAAGCTATCGTAAGTGCTCTAGAGAGACGCAGAGAGTTGGATGGTTTGTTTTCAAACCTGAAAGCAACAACAACACAACACCTCCTTCTCATTCTCAAATTCATCAGTACCTATTCCAGAGAATCATACATACTTCATGTGCAAATCAACATCTAGCTACAAAGTTTAACCGTACAAGCAACCGCCTGCGCCCAGTATTTCAACCTAGCTTTAACATCTTCAGGACTATCACCTGGACTCGAGATCTTCCAATTCGCAAACGACGAACCAGAATCCGACATCGAATAGCATAACTCTAGCGCCGGAAGTGTGTTGCATAGTTCCGGAATCTCCTCGTAACTGAATCCGAAACCTAGATCTAAACATCCTTTCAACTCGTCAAGATCTTCATCGGTTAAGCTCTTCGTCCTGGAAAGATTTTCATCTACGAAGCCTTCTAACAAGACTCCTTTCTCCTTCTTCTTTGTCATCTTTCCTTCCCATTCAATGTTTCCACTTCTTTCAACACTTTCCATATTTTTTTGTATTGTATTATCTCTTCTCTTGGCACCCACTATTTATTTAGTGAGTGAGTTTATGTATTCGATACAACCAACCATCATGTATGTCATGTATGCTTATTTATGCATGTCATGTATGCATGTATGTTTGTGTGGCTAATAGTTATATGTGGTTTTTATATTTCTCAAAAAATTTATGTGGACTGAATTCATTATTTGTCATTGACAGCTGTAGATTGATTTCTGGCATCAATATCAATTACTACTAAATTATTGCGGATTCGGTTCCATATCTTAGGCAAGATTATAATATTAACTTCAATTATTTCAAAGATGCTAACTCATAAAATACAACATGCTCTTTAATAAAAAATTTAATATTTTTTTATCGGATTTATTTTTAACTCTTCAAAATATATTACGGTTAGTTTATTTTGTTTAATAAAAAATTTAACAATTAATTTTTGAGTTTTGTTATCATTAATTAAGTAAAAATGACTGAAATAATATATTTTGAAGAATTGAAAACTAATATCATTTTTAAGATAAGGATCCAAAACATACTAAATCATAAAACAAAATATGCTCTTTTATAAAAGGTTTAATATTTTTTTGGTTTAGAATGTTAATTTAGAGTTTATTTTGATTCTTTAACCTAAAAAAATTATATTATTTGTTTAACTCTTTAAAATTTATCATTATGTTTGTTATTTTTTGATTAATTAATAATCAATTTAATAATTTTAATTTTAATTTTCCATCATTAATTAAATGAAAAAATTAAAATAATATGTTCTGAAGAGTTAAGAACTAATATAAAACTAATTTATAAAAAATGGATAGACATAAAATCTACTATTAAAAAAAGTCCATCATTCTATTCAAATTACCTTTTTTGTTTTAACAATTTACAAAGCAAAAAAGACTAAATTGTCTTTTCATAATTCAACCATTTTATTCAACTTCCAAACAAATCAAAATGCAACACATGTCCCTCAATCTTTCACTTCTCAAATTATCATTTTCCTTTTCTCCCTCCAATATTTTCACTTTCATTTTAATTCTCTCTCTCAATTTTCTCTTTTCTTTTTTATTTTTAAACATAAATAAATTAATAAATTGAATTAACATAATTATTAAAAATATTATTTTCAAATGTCAAAATTATTCATAATTATTAAAAAAAATATTTTCAAATGTCAATATTTCTATTTGAGACACAAAATTCTTATTTTCAAATATCAGCAAAATACATATTTTATTTTAATTAGCAATTGCTTAGATTTGAGACACAAAATTCTTATTTTCAAATGTCAAAATTTTTATTTTTCTCACGGGTCACTATCAATAAAATATCTACATGTTTATTTAAATAAAATCTATATCATAATAAATAAATTTGTAACGGGACACGATTAGTTAAATTCACGCAATTTTTTATTTATAAATATTGCTTTCAATATGCATTTGAGTATAAAACTACCATACAAAATTATTCTAATATATACAAATGCATGAATATCATTATTTTTTATAAAATTATATTTATCATTTAATATTATAAATATTTAAATAAATTATATATATAATATCAAATAAATGTACCCGTGCGGCAGCACGGGTAATTTACTAGTATGGAGAATATTTGTAATTGATTTTTATTATAGATGTAATATTAAACAAAATATAAATGGGGTTTGTAATTTGTATGCAATAAAATCTATTTATTTCAGATATTGAATTAGAAGTTCTAAATCACATATTTAATTAGAAAATTCTGTTTATATGATGACTAAATATTTGGGTACATGATCCTCCTATTTTTAATGAATTGAATATTCATGCAATTGCAAAGATTTTTGGCCAAAGCTAGATTTATGTTATCTCATTTAAATGGTGTTAGATTTTAGGATTTTTCTTTTGCATGACATAACATAACATGACTTCTATTTATCATATAATTTTGAGTCATGTTAACTTAAAAACATATATTAATCATTTTAAAAATTCAAATTTTAAAATTGAAAAAATAATTTTAATTATTTATGAGTTGAATAGACAATTTTAAGATAAGATTATATTTATACATTATATTATTGATAATCTGTTTTGGAGATGGATGTTAGTAATAACATAAAATGAAATTTAGAATGTAAGTAAAGTATTAAAATAAAATGATCAGAGAATTTATGGCTAATATTATTTATTTGTGGTCAATGTCATTCTTAAATTTTATTATAGGTTTTTTCTTTTATGTGTATTTAGCATAAAAAATTGTTCCTTGAGATGTCGTCGAAAACCCTAATCAATTAAAAATAATATGTCATAACCTACTGAAAAAATCACATGTTACAATTAAATAATCTTTGTCTTCGTCCACGCCACAACTCACCACGCATCTTTTATTGTTCGTGGCAAAAATCGCCTCCTAACTAGAGCGTACTTAGTCAAACAACGATTCTGTAACAACCGTCATCTAAAAATATATACCTTAAGCGGCACAGTCTTCAACTATAAAAATTGAGAGTTAGCCTAATTATTGTTGACGTGAACTTCAGACAAATTTTTAGAAGCACTAATGACTGAGTAGCAAGAAGAGAGATGTAAAATCCAAACCGAGCGATCTTCTACGTCCACTACAAAATAACCGAGGTTACATGCTCAATACACTCCCCGACAATTCCTCCTCCTAATCAAGAAACCTCATATGCCACTTCTACGCCTCATCGTTCTCCCCTACCCAACTCATTCATTTTTGAAATTATTTCCCTTTTATTCTTAGCTAAATCAAACAGCCTGCTAAATCTTACTTTCAAAGATGTACCATCAAGCGACGGATCTTTCCAAAACAGAGTAGAAGATCCATCTTCTATTCTCCTATCAATGTTATTAAGCAATCACCCTCCATCAACCAACCTGACACCGTCCCTTAAGTTTTTCAAATTCCTCCACCAAACAAAATCACCACTACCCCCAAAACATAAACGCCCCTTTCTCACCATACTAAGCACACAAAACCCTATACCAAAGACTTTCTGTTTCAAACAAATTGTATTCTATTTATCCTAGGAAAAATTTCTCACTCACTCCCCAAAAAATGCATTAAAAATAAATTCAAGAGAAAATATGATACTTGAGGACGCCTTGAAGAAAGAAAGAAAGTTGACAAGAATGGAGGACACAACAGGCTCAATAAGAATCAGACGACCCCCATAGAAAGAAAGAGACTCTTTTACCCAAAAAGTCTTCTTTTGAAACGATCAATAAGAGGATACCAAAAATTAAGCTTTCTAGAATCTCCACCAATATGCAGCCCCAAATACAAAAAAGATAGTTGACTGTGCTTACAGTTTATAACCATCGCTGCCTCATGCTACCAAGATTTTGAGACGTTGATCCCAAACAACATGCTTTTATGAAAGTTAACTTTTAATCCCTAAATAGCTTCAAAAAAAATCAACACCACCTTCAAAGCTCAAACATTTGGCCAATTTTTAGCCCCCGCTAATAGTGTATCATCAACAAATTGTAAATGAGAAACAGTAACATTTTGCGCCCCTACCCCATACCCTGTATACATTTCTTTTTCCACTATACCACTCATCAAAACATGTAACCCTTCAACTGCTATCAAAAAGGGGAAATGGGAAAGTGGGTCACCTTGACGAAGACCTCTTTCTATTTTAAACTCATCAGTTGGACTCTCGTTCACAAGTACAGAAGTTGTTACCGTAGTAATACACCCTAATATCCACTTTTGCCACAGGGTCGCACAATTCATTTTACACATAACATCATCCAAATACCGCTAATCCACCATATCACGATCCTTTTCAAAAATAACCCTAAATTACGCGCATCGTCCACCGTTTCATGAGCTATAAAAATGTCGTCCAGGATCTGCCTATCTTTAACAAAAGCTGAGTGAGACTCAGAAATAACACTTCCAATCACGTGTCTCAGCCTATTAGCAAGAACCTTATATTATCAACAACCTCTCGAGGTTTAGCATGAACCACCGTCCAACTTTTCCAATCCTCATTAGAGCATGAAACTTTAGAATCCACCGACAAAGAAACCCCTTCTTTTTATTAGAAGAATACCTCGATGAACTGCTAGACAATTTTTTTTCTAACCTTAAGAGATTAAATTAAATGAAACATATCTTTAGTTGATAACATTGTTACTCTTTTCAGATTAAGAACAAATGATACAAATTTCCTATTACCAGATTAACGTAGGCGTCTTCCATTCTCATGTTTACTGTGAATAGTTCAAAGCTGATTACCCTTAGACCATACTTCTTCCGCTTTTTCTTTGTTTTGGATAAATTCATAACTCCAAGGACCATCCCGGCCAGATGAAGTTTTTAACTTAAAATCTTCCCAAGGCCGCTCCTCATTGCCCTTTCGCATTTTATTTGCACCTGCTGACCATTCAGCGTGGAGTTGATTCACCAGATTATCAAAGAAGGGTGCATCTTTAAACTCGCAGCACAGTGCAGTATCTTGAAACTCATTTTTATCCCCATACTCAATTAAACATGTGTCATCTCCTAAGGCAAACTCTAGATCCTCCATAAATCTAATAGGATATTTCTTCCAGTCAAGCCGAAAATCCTCTACCTCATTTATCCCCCCCCCCCAATTTTGTAGTGACCAAAATACCAGCATAATTCAACTTCAATTTATTAATAGCGCATTCATTGATTTCTAACAATATTCTTTTAACTGAAGCAAGTTCCCAAAAAACTTCATAATCCTTGCATGTAACAATATACCTTAACAATGAACTCACACCCCTCTTTTACAAACTAAGTCACTATCCTTCGACCAATCATGATAATCATACACAAAATAATTGAAAAAATTAGCCGCTTTATTAAAAACTGACATCACCTTCATCTTGCCCGTAAAATACAAAAGATTTTGTTTCCTCCCAATGGTGCTACTATAAAATCATGAAACCCAACATCTGAGATAGATTGTTAAATAATCAGAACGCTAACACTATTTTGAATATTTGCCACCATACCACTACATGCTCATTAAATGTCTTCATGTACAACCTCATAACTTCTATCAACCGGAACCACCTCTCCCTTCCCATCTTCGACCAAATTTACCTTCTTACTATTCTCCTTGATACTAAGAACCAGGTTCTCCTCCCTTTCCTTTATCAACTTACTTACCACACCTTCATCAGTCACCACTCTGAGTTTTTCCTTTTCCTCTTCGCTCCTAACTGCTTCCTCCTTCACCCTCTCCAACTCCTTCTTCATACCATTCCCAAATTTGGCCTCCCTTGTTTCATTCTCCCTCAAATATTTTCTTTTCTCATGTCTCGACATTTTTTCTCCCGCCCCCTCTCCATGTCTCTCCTATCAAACTTCTCAAACCTATCATAACGAGCCACATTCGCAAATAATCTATAATCTCCAAAATAAATATTGTTTAAGTATTCTTTTTTTAAATATTAAAATAATATTTAAAATTATATATATATATATATATATATATATATATATATATTTCAAAATTACAACTTAACTATTAAGAAAAATATATCAGATTGCTAAATTTATATTAAAATGCATAAATGATTTCATAAATTTATAAAATTATCTTAATTACAAAAACTAATTTTCTTTAAAAAGTAAAATGATAGTCGGTTTTGTTCAATTTCGAAAAGCTTCCTATCTATTAACTCCGATAAAATCACATTCAGTTTGTAAAAAACAAAAATTCAATTTCGCAAAGAGAAAATGGATGATGCACTGACAGTGTAAAAAAGTTTTACACTGTCAACCAGTCACAACCATGAATCAGGATAAATCAGACTTTAATTTTTAAAAAATTTATATGACATGGCAAAACGATTTGTTTCTATTGGATGACAGTGTAAAACTTTTTTACACTGTCAGTGTACTACCTTTAACCTCTTTCGCAAATGATGCAATTTGAGATTCATTCATTAAAACATGAAATCAAATCATTATACATAGGGGTGGGAATAGGTCAGGCTGGCCTACAGGGGCCTATAGTCTAGCCTACTTAAGGCCAGGCCAGACCAGGTCTATTTGATAAAAAGGCCAGATTTGAGCTTTTTTAAAAGCCTATTTAATAAAATAGGTCAGGCCTAGGCTATTAAAAAGGCCTATAAAGCCTTGTAAGCCGGCCTATATTTTCATATATATTAAAATTAGTCTAAATAGGTTGGCCTATATATGCATATATATTAGAAAAAGTGTTAAATAGATTGGTCTATATATGCATATATATTTGAAAAAAATGATAACTAGGTTGATCTAAATGTTCATATATATTCGACCTATAAGGCTTCTTAAGTAATATGAATTAATTAAAAACATTAATAAGAAAAAGGCTTTTAAATAGGCTTTCAGGCCAGGCCAGACTTTTAAAAAGGCCAGGTCAGGCTGAAAAAACGAGTGTATAGTAGGCCATAGGCCAGACTCAAGCCTTGTAAGTTTATCGTAGGCCAGACCCAGGCCTTATAAAGCCTAGCCTAGCCTAGCCTATTCTCACCCCTAAATTTATACATCCAATCCACACATAAGATTTTGTATTTAAATAATTCTGTGTTTATTTATCAACAATAAAAATAAAAGGTAAGGGAACACAACACGTAGTGGTGTAATTGGTCACATATTAACGAAAAGACAATATAGGGCAATGGATTCGTGGGTGGGGGTAATAATGATCAGTCAATGGATTCCATAAATTTTGTGGTGGGGTTTGATAAATTAATGTAAGGGGGATTAAGAGGAGACAAGTTATTTATTGTTGAAATTTTGTTGGGTAATATCATACATAAATTAATTTAATATTATATTTTATTTAAAATAATTAACTATAACAAGATGACAAATTATTGTATAATTAGTTTGAAAGATCAATATTTTTGTAATGCCGGTGTAACTTTTTAATTTTACGTTTGATCAAATCATTTTATATTTTTATTTGAAATGTTTATTATAAGTAATTAAAAAATTAATTTTAAAGACATAGTCATCTAATTAAATGACTATGATTTCATAAAGAACAAGTGTAAAATTTACTAAAATATATTTGTTAATTTTTATTAAGTTAATTATTCATATTCAATATTTTTAAATTAAAAAAAACATATTAATAATATTAGTATTCAAAAATTAAAATATATCAACTTTTATTTATAAAGATGACCTAAATTTGAGTTTTATTTTATAATTATTACACGAGGGCATAAATTATAAGTGAATTTTATTTAATTTTTTAATTATTATTTCATGTATATATTTTTTTATTAAATATTCTTTTTGGTCTTAAATTTAAACAAATATTCCTTAAATAAATTTATTAAATAAGTGGTGTATTTAGGCTTAAATATTGATTAAATATATTAATTATTTAATTAATAAAAATAATAGACTTCTTTCTATATTTAAAATCTGTGGAAGTAGGCAACTAGATTTATATTTGTTATTGGGATAAGAGAAGTATCTATCATATAAGAAAGATAGATGTTCTTGAAATACCATTTATACCCTTTTTTTCAAATTCTCTTCAATTAGGCTGTCCACGTGGACATCCTCTTTTTTCAATTTTTTCCTTTCACTAACTCTACACTCAGATAATCTTTTTATTTTCTTTCCTTTCCCTTACTCAACCTTTTGCTTGCCTTTTCAGTTTTCTTTCCTGTTGCTTTTCTCAACACCATTTGTTACTTTTTTTTCCATCCTATCCTATCAAGTCTGCAGCAGATTGAACCTATCAGCTTTGCTTGCAACTATGGATTTGGTTGAATCGATACAAACCACTTCTCTCTTAAATATCTTTCTTAAAACTATACCAACATTCAACTCTTTCAAAATCTCTCTCATTTTTTTAAACCTGTTAATATTTTTGTGTGTTGAATTTGTTATAACTTTATTGATTAAAGCTACTATTTTTTCTCTTATATTTTCTTCTTCAGATCTGTAGAAGATTGTATATGAGATTTTAGATTTGGAGCTAATAGTAGATCAAAGGTATCTTATCTTCAAGTTCGGATGATTTTATGATTTATTTTTATTTTTAGAGCTGTAAAAATATTATAGACGGAACTTTGTAATCCAGAGAAGTTTGATGAATGAGCCTTTATGAAATTTGGTAAATCTCCATCTTTTATTTGATTTCTTTGTTAATTTCATTTTAATTTTTTTTTTTATGTTTCTCATAAGGGTTTCATAATTTGAAACTCATAATTTTGTTTCGTTTCCATTTTCTTCTTCAGATCTATAAAAGTTTGTGGATGAGATATCTATGTTCAAGGTCTGGTGATTTTATGTTTTACTTTCATTTTTAGATATGTACAAATATTTTAGTTTCATGTTATCAAATAATCAAATTTCTATATTTATTTCTTGCATAATCATACATCTGTTTTTCTCTGCTTTGTTTCTTAATTACAGTGAAATTGATTTTTGTTTATGAATTTACACAGAATGATCAAAGGGAATATGAACTGATCTAACAAGAAGAGGATGCAGGTATATGTATCTCTTTCCTTTTTATTTATTTTGTTTTATATCAATTTTGTATCTACAAGGAGAATAAATTAATTTTTCATGATTTTTTTTTTTTAAGGGAACAACAGATAAATGCAGGTACCTCCCATACTTTTTTATATTCACTTTTTATATTCTCCATTATTTTTCTATTTTGGTTGTAAGATTATTGTTGATTCTCTCATTTGCTGACATAATGTATTAAATAAATTGAGGTATATTGATTCTCTTCTGCTTTTGGTTAAGGTTGCTTAGTGCATCTAATTGATTACTAATTAAATTCATTCTAATTTTTAAGATAATTTCCTTTTTCAGTTTAAAGATCATGTTCTTCATTATCATTTTTTTGTTATATATTTTTTTGTGCAGTTTTTTTATTAACAGAATAATTTTAAGTTTTAGTAGGAGAACTTTTGTATAGCTACTCTGTCAAACATTAATTACATTGGGTGCTCTATAATAATTGACAGTAGATATGTATTGTTTACAATAGTACATTGGGTGCTTTATACGTATGATCAAGCCTTAGTTTTTTGGTACAAGCATGTCCACTGCTTGCCTTTGCATGTTGCACTCTGACTGCTCTTTAACCATATTTTTTATCAACCAAAACAGATAGTCTGATACACATCATGTTGATAGGCATATTTTTTATCAAATAGTCAACAAAATAAATATAAATTAACTGTCCACTTGCAACACATCAAACCTTTTTAAAAAAATTAACATTCATCCCCTCAACCTTTTTTGTAATTTACAATTGGTCATAATTGAGAAACCAATAAATAGATTTAATATCAATTTTAAAAAATTAACATTAAATGAAAATAGAAAATAATAAAACAAAATTAAGAGAAACTAAATTTTAAATTTATGTTACTAATATTTGGTGTTGTTTATACCATATAATCATTATTACACTATTAAAAAAATTTATTACTCTTTTCAAAATTTATTGTCTATTATTTTAAATATCATTCACTTATAGTTACAATATTTTTTTAATAATTACTTTATTAAATTCTGTAATTGATACTACTGTAAAAACACTCTAGAATTGACAACTATTTAAAAAAACAACTAAAATGAAATGGAAACAATATATATTATAATAACTTACACTTTTCATATTAATTATCATATTTTTCAATATTTTAATATTTTAATATATATCGTTCAATATATTGTAAAAAAAATTAATTGTTAACAATTTTTGAATCTCTTATTCTTTTAAATTTTAATATACCACCATTTTTATTTTTATTTTTATGAGACAAAACAAACCAACACCAAAATAATGATATTTAAACAATACTAATTATTTATAACTTAAGAAATAAATTTATTATTTTAAATATATTTTTTCCAAATTTAAAAGAAAGAGAGATTTTAGAAATAAATACAAAATAAAGAGATCAACATAAATAACAATTAATTTGCATTTAATATCTATTGAATTTTTTTAAAATTCATTTCAAATATATGTATAACCGATTAACTTTTTTAAAAAAAGAAAAATAATTTAAAGTTGTTTTGAATTTTAAAAATTGAAATTATCGATCATTTTCAAAAAGTGTTTGAAAATAAAAAATAAAAAATAATTAATTATTATTACTATTTAATATATAAAGAATAAAGAATAATATTTTTTATGTTTGTGAGATTAAAATATCATGAATGTATCAAAATTTAAAGTCCTTAAAATAAAATAAAAATTATTTAAAAAATTACTAAGATTTTCAACAATATCAACACACAAATCCAAAAACATCACAATCAATAATATTTTGTAATTATTTTGTAATTATAATTTTTAATTAAAATTATAATTTCAATGATACCTATGAAATCTTTATATCTATGTTATAATTTTAACAGACTTATTAAAATTCAATTTTCCTACTTAATACAATAACTTCATTGTTCTAATTAAATGATCTCATTTTACTCTTCAATTATTTTAAATGTAACGCGAATAACACGAATCACATTGTTGCAGTTTTCAATTATCGGTAAAATAATTATATTATAATTCCATAAAATAAAGGTTATAACGTGACGCGAATGACGCAAATCACAGTGTTGCAGTCTGGCGGGATTGATGACAATGGAGAGAATACACGTAAAATTGAAGCACAAAAGTCTTTGCGAAGTAAAAAAGAGTAAAAAAGCATGCTATAATTAGAATGTTATAAATAAAAATAAAATTTTATATTAAAAAAATGTACATCTAATATTAAAAAACAATGTACATCTGAAACGGGATATGAAGTTATTGATCAAAATATTGATTATTAACGGGACATGAAGTTATTAATCAAAATATTGATTATTAACGGGATGAAGTTATTGATCAAAATATTGATTATTAACGGGACATGAAGTTATTGATCAAAATATCTTTTTCAACGGGACATGAAGTTACTTAATGTTGATTATTTATTTCCCAAATAATGATTATTAATTTTAATTAAAAAAAAATTATATTAAAAAAATGTACATCTAATATTCAAAAAAAAGTACATCTGAAACGGGACATGAAGTTATTGATCAAAATATTGAGTATTAATGGGACATGAAGTTACTATTGAAAATATTTTTTTAACGGGACATGAAGTTACTTAATGTTGATTATTTATTTTCCAAATAATGATTATTAATTTTAATTAAAAAAATTATATTAAAAAATGTACATTTAATATAAAAAAAATATAAGGACATGAAGTTATTGATCAAATATTGATTATTAATCGGACATGAAGTTACTCATCAAAATATTCTTTTATTAATTATACTTTTAATTATTATGGATAACCAAATATTTGTTTTATTAAAAAATATATATATGAAACAAATGCGCGTCCCGTACCAGAACCCGTGCGAACGCACGGGTTTGTTACTAGTTGTAAAAGAAAATATAAGAGGGTGGAAAATGAAACATTGAAACATTTGGGTCTTGTTCAAAACAGGGGAACTAAATCTATGGTATTTGTCTTGTCTCATTGGTAATGGAGTAACATGTGGGTTTCTATGATAATTCAATTGCCAAAGACAATTTTGTTAGTTTTTATGGTAACGACAAAATTTCTGCACCCAACCCATATATATAAGATGAATGCAAATTAAATTGTCAAATTAAATTAAATAAATTACAATGTTGACAATTATTAATTTTATTATTTTGTACAAAATATTTTCGCAAACAGGATGAATGCATGATGCATAAGATTAGGATCAGGAAAGAGAAATAGTTAGATAAGAGTTCCACTAAAACTCAGCTAGATACCATAAAATGTGGAACATGTGAAAATAATGATCTTTGTAGGTTATTTTTAATACAGAATCAAATATATTTAGTTGTTAGAAATTGGTCATGACACCTTTACCATTACTCATCTATTTTAGTAAAGATTTGAAAATACCTCTTAGAATTGTTTGGAGTTTGAAAATTGAATGCACCAAAAATCTACAAACTTAATCTTAAAACTGCGTCAAATACAAGTAAAAAATATATGTTTAGATTATAAATTTTAGATTTATCAAATGATATCACATATACATATACATAAAATACAATTCAATTTGCCCAAATATTGAACTCCAAATTTACCTTATACATTTACATATAGATAATTCATTTTAAATTGTTTTGTTAACAACATATTAGGTATATTTATATAAGTTTTAGATTATGGACCATACAAATGCAATCATGTCTCAGAAGTTAGTTTGGAGATTGAAATATGAATTCAACCCCCCCTTTTTAACATGTATGAAGAAGATATAAGTAAGCATGTCTCATATGTGTCTCTAGAAATTAAAATCCAACCCATACCCTTTTTATCATGTAAGAAGGAGACAAAAGCAGGCATGTCCAAGAGGTGTCCCCGAAGATTGAAATACAGATTCACCACCTTTTTTTATCATGTATGAAATAGACACAAGCAAACATATTCCATAGGTTTCTCTGAATTGAAGTCTGAATTCACCATGATTTCCTCCAAACCAATTGATAGTACTTATTTCATGACATGCATACAAACACATTAAAACCTTAATTTCAATGTTTATACAAGTAATGTTAGATATACATTAAAACACATCTAAAATATATCCTGATTACATTTGTTATAGGCATGTCAAACTTGCTAGCACCACATTTTTAGAGTGAATCATTCCTTCATCCAGGAGAGGCTGAGGGACCCAAGCATTAAAATTCTAGGAATATCGATAATTACCATAGAAGACGTCTCAAAACATTCATGGATATCACCCTTTATAAAGTTTATTGAGTAATGAGCACTCCCCTCTAATCAGTTGAGGCTTCTCCAATGAAGAGAAGAACCAAGTCGTACTATGTAATAGAAGGGTCTTATATATAAGAGGCTTATCAATCCCTTGTTGAAATTACTTGAACGGGAGGAACCCACGTGAACCATCGCTGAAGTACACAAAGGGATAATCTGTAAAAATCTCGAGGCCTAGGCCTTGAAAAAAGTCCTTAGAGTTGAATACTACGAGTATGTGAAGAAATGTGGCCGATCTATAAGCACTGGGACATCCACCATCCGAGTTGCATATGTTGACGTCACCTTGGCCTTTTTAGCAATGGGGTATGGACATCCTCGACCCTTTTATCCTAGCACCAGGCCAAATTAAATTTCTAATTGTGGCAGTTGATTACTTCACCAAGTGGTTCAAAGCAGAGGCTTAAGAAAATATTATTTTCGCCAACAAGATGTTCGAGGTATAGAATATACTTGTTTTAAATAAACTTGAACAAAATATTGTAATTTTGACATCCATCCAATATACATAAACTCTATTGTATTTTGAGGTGGGCCACTTCAAAGTGGAAAATTGTTTTTGAGAAACCATATCTTGTCATATCGATACACACTCTCTTATCTATGTTTGCTATAAGATGACTCATTTCATATGATACACACTCTGTTATACACTCTATTATATGCACTCTGATATCTTGTTAAATTTATACACACTATGTTGGTCTTATATGTTGAATCAATTATCAACAAAAAAATGTGTTCAACAACTTGATGAAATCGGGATGAGTGAACATATATCTCAAACATTTTTTTCTTCCTCACACATTTAATGATTATAATTTTTGCATTTCAGATCTTGGACCTCTTATCGCTTTGTCGTTTCCATTGTGAACATTGTATACTTGCTTAATATTTGAGAAATATTTGGATCTTTTCTTTTTCAAATTCACATGACATGCAATTAAATAATTAAATGACCAACTAACTAGTGACACAACCTATGATTATGTACACACAAATCACATTAAATGTCCATATATTATTTCTCTTGTGGTAAATCACTACTAGAAATACATGTACTTCTTGCGGAATTACCTGCGGATTTTTGCTAAATTTCCGCAGGAAATGTGTTTCCTGCGGTTTTATGTCCCCAGCTAAAACCTTCGTGGATAATATCTTTCGCGGGTAATTCCGCAGATATTTCCGCAGCTAAATCCGCAGGAAACAGTTCGCAGATAAATCCGCAGGTAAATCCACAGCTAATTCCGCAGGTAAATCTGCAGTAAATGTATATCCGCAGGTAAATCTGCAGAAAATTTCTTTCTCAAATTAAATAATTTTTTTATTTTAATAAACTTTTGAACCATTATATATATTTAAATAACTATAATATAAAATAACTACAATTGCTATCTGCAATAATTTCATATTAAGATTAGTAACAGGGAAGTAACGAATTGGCATAATGAAATCCATAGAAAAATAAACCCACGTAGAATTGCTTTAGTTAACAAAGCAAAGTTCTACATCTATTACAATAAATAATCACACGTTATAAACCCAAAGATATCTTCTGTATTATATTCATATTTCAATCCTCTACACAATTAGAAGTTCGGACAAGCTTTAGTTTAATATGCATTAGTTGCACATTTACACCAAAATATATATTAAGATAATGATTAATGACACTCCAAACACCCTTTAATCATATATTACAGCCACTTTCGCCATCAATTGTGCTCCACATATGATTGCCAAGATTCTAAATTACAAATACATATGAGAATGACACATGAAGATTGTCAAATTTTTACGTGCAGTGTAGAAAAGAGGGATGTGTGTATCCTTGTACTTCTCTAGACTTCTGGTCCAACTTGAGTTCATTCAATGACAGACGGTGAATATTACACAACTTGGTTTGAATTTGCAGAGCCTAACATGATAGTCTTTTGCTTTTCTCTAGATGTTATCTGTGGCTCTAGAAAAAAGAAGGATAATATTAGCAATTGGTATCCAATTTCACCAAAAGAAGGATTAATATTTAGGAGGGTCTTAGTATGTTGCTTCTGAACTGTTATCTAGATAATGAAAAACATGGTACAACAAGGGATAATGTGATTAAAGGACAGTCAGATCTTACTAGAAATTAGGGCCTTTGGTCTGGTCTTGAACAGAATCTTATGTCTAATGATTCCAACAACCTGCAACTCAACATCACTACAATTTTCTCCATCCATATGCTTGACTTTCTTGAGCACTAACAACGGCTTTTTCAAAGAAATCTTTGACCCTGTTAGTTCATGGTACCCAATAGTTAAAGTGTAGACTTCCTGAACAACAAAAGAATGGACACAATATTAGTTTTTTTCATCCTAAAAAGATGAAAAATGACAGTGGAATGGATTTCAATCACCTTAAATATTATATCTTAAACTCTTAGGAATTCAGATTCAATGCATTAGAAGACAACTCAATTACGCATGTTAATTAATATCAACCATTGATTTGAGATTTATAGACTCACATTAGAGCTTCACCAAATCCTCTCTAAATAATTTCACCATTAATTTGACATCGGACAATCAAGATAAAAAAATTGTCATGCAGTTACCATATAGAATCCAAATATGAACTTTTATAGTATAAGAGACAAAGTTGATATGTTTTTTTCATTAGTAACATCAACCCAGAATTACTTTTTTTCATTTTTACGAGCAAAACACAGCACACTTACTTTTTTCCATAAAAATTGAAAAGACAAATTCCATTAGTTTTTTCTATCAATCAGTTGTAACAAGTGCTTATTTAAGTACATAACTTCAAATAAGCCAACTCAAACACACACAAACCCATCATTATAAGTGTTTATTATACAACTGCTTACATATAAGCTATTTTTATAATAAAAGATAAAGCTGAATCACAGTTTCAATTAAGTAAATAAGCTATTTTCGCAAGTTCTGTCATGAAACACGGGTATAGAATTAAAATAACAACTAAATGAGGGCCTCACTTGATATGTTAGGATCCCTGCGAAAATTCTCAAGCTGTGTTTTGAGTTCCCCTTTGCTTGAAATAAGCCTCTCTGCAGCCTGAGAAAAATTAACATAAATACCATATACACACAAGGCATTGAAAAGTTCAATGATGTAAAGAAAATAAGGCAATGCTAGATGATAAAAGGAAGAATCTCTGATCATGCAAACTACAACATTACCACATCACAAACATAAATAGGTAATATGTATAATTTACTTTAAAAGGATGAAAGGTGAGTCACAACTTTAAGAAAACCAACATTCTATTCAATCATAAATATGTAAAATAGTGAGAAAGTTTTGTGCAAACATATATTCTGAAAAGGAGAAATATTAATTCAGTTTTAATTCGGAGGAATCAACTACTTTTTAAGAATATTTCTATATTATCTTTGTTCAAAGACTGTTGAAGTAGACCTTGTAGTTAGTTGTTTTCTAGATTCCTGCAGAATCAAAGACATTGTTTAACTAGTAGGAAAAGTAATAGGGATAGAAATGATAGTGACAATACAAATGAAAATAAATCGCTTGTTGCTGGGCAAGTATTTGAGCACCTATGATTAGAAATAACTTCCATAAAAGAAAAATATTCAAATTAGAATTTCAACAAACGTACTCCAATTAGAAGATCTCACATCAATATTCAAAAAAGCCGTAATTGTCTAGAAATTTTGCAGGACTTCCAGTTGTGTCTTCTCCTACCTTCCCAACTGACTCTTCGTCCAGTGCAAGAATGGCCACCAACAGGTGTACTGAATACTATATCTTAATGCTGTCAGAGGCAACCAACATGAGTGTTGTCAAGGAGAATGACATCGTTGATGTCGAACGCAATACTGAACTGAGTGAAGGCCTGCGTAATAGTTAACTGTACGAGATCATCAATAACAACAACACAATCATCTTAAAGCAATAAAAACCATTTTATCAATAACTAAGTTCCTAGCAAAGCTTCCAATAACAATAGAAGCAAAACCTGAACCAGCTGGTATAAACATTTTATCAAACAACTTATAGCTTATATAACAGCTTGACCACATTTTATTTGACTATAGAAATAGCTTATACATAAGCACTTATTTAATAAGTGTTAAACCTATAAGTATTCAATTAAGAAGCTTTTACAAGCTAATCCACATTCAGACCTCTATTAACTTTAAATTATCATGTGCTTCATAGTAGATTGAATCTCAATTCAATTTGATTTGTAGCTAGATATCCAAATTTTACCTAGTATCAAAATTGAAGTACAAGAGTAACGAAATTGGATTTATAGATACATATACCTGAGCGAGTGCGGGATTGGCGGTACTGCACTATACAACAAAAAGCCACCACCAAGTCTATTGGATGATGAAGCTTGCAAATAATTCACAGGCCCTTCATGTCCTGTTATAACCCCAACTTTACAAACTTTACCAAAAATCTCTCTTTTCCAAATAATGGGACCCCTGATACAAATTTCACCATAGGGGTTCGGCTGATCATCAGATGTATAGCTCATTTCCGGAACACCTACAAGTTTTACCTTTGAAAAAAAGAAACAATAAATCTCTTGGTACTGGGGGTCAACATATGCTAAGTTACATAAGAGCAATGATGTGCATCGATCTTACAAAACAGAATTTCAGAATAATTCTACATTTGTGGCATTTCAACAAACACCTTGTTTACGAGTTATACTCAAAATTAACCTAATAAAATCATTATGACATTTCAACAAACACCTTGTTTACAAAAATCAGCTAAGATTATAATCAATCTAACTTAAAATCAGTTACCGAGTGTTCAGATTGTTGCAAAGAAGACTAGTCGTGGTGGTATGGGTGATGACTTTCTCAACTCCAAACGTGACCGATGCTCTAGCGATTCCGCAATTCTAAACTGTCAGAAACAAACAACCCAGGGTTAAAATGGAGTGAAGTAGGGGAGAAGAATAAATATTTACACTTTAATCTGAGTAACAAAACACGCAATAGAAAGTTAAACAACCCTAGAATCATGAGATGCTCGAAATGGATGTGACATCGGCAACAATGAGGATTCACGACGTTGTAGAAGCGCTTAGCTTAACGGTGATGATACACGAAGATGCAGGAGTATTCAACATAGAGGAATCGCGATGGTGGATAGAAGGAGATTCAGCGCACGACAGTGAGAAGAGATGAATAAAGTTTCAGAATGAACATGATTAGGTTTTTCTCTCTCTATTCTCTATGTCAATAATTTTTTATTTGTAACAATAATAAGATCAAATATTAGTTTTCAACCAAAGTATAAATTTTAATATTTTTACAAGAGTTCAAATATAATTTATAATTTATAACACATTATTCTTATTAGAGTAGGATTTCTAAAATTAAAACTTTATAATAATTAACAATAGAACAAATATAATCTCTATAACATAAAATGTATATTTGATATAAGAGATTAATTTAAAATATAGAAATGATATTAATAGAGAAAAAATGATGTTAGAAGAGAAATTAATAAATTTAAAATATAATGTTTTAGTGGTTGATTATTTGGTAGTAGTGATGACCTTTTGGGTAGTAGGAAAGCTTTAACCACTTGTGTTTCTTGTTTAATACTTTGTATGAAAATGTATATATTACATAACTAATATTTATTTTTAAAATAGAATTTACATGAGTATCATTCAACCATATTTAATATACTCATTTTAATTTTTAAAATTAATTTATTACTTAAAGTAAAATACATTATTAAAAATATATTATATAATATAATATTCAAATAAACCATTAATTCACGTTAATATATATAGTTGGCAGGATACATAGGTGACGTAAAAATAATTAACCAAAATATATTTAGTTTATTTTTATACCTTTTATTTAATTTAAAACTTAAGATGAAAAATAAAAAATAACACAATTCACATTAAAACATTATTTAATATAAAAATTTTATATAAAAAAATTAGACAAAAATTACTATTAGTTTAAAAAAATAGTTAAATTGGCAGCAAAATCCGCAGGAAACTTTCCTGCGGAATTACCTGCGGAATATTTTATAATAGTTTGGTTTTAATATAACAGATACCCGCAGCAAAGTTTCCAGGAAATTTTCCTGCGGATTTACCTGAGGATTTTTTGTTATAGTTTCTTATTCTATTTGAAATATATAAACCGCAGCAAAATCCGCAGGTATACCTGCGGAATTTTCTGCCAATGCTAGATCCGTAGGAAAATTTATTTTATTTAAAAATTCCCAGGAAAATCCGCAGGTATACCTGCAGAATATTTTCCGCAGGAAAATCCGCAGGTAATACGTGTATTTCTAGTAGTGAATGCATAACTTAAAAAGACATACATATTTCCTTGGTTCAGTGTCATCACCAGTACTACAAAAATCACATGCAATAGATCTATAATCACAGTTTAAAGTATTTATTTTTTAAAATAATACATTTGAATTTGAATGGTTATAATGTACTAGTGTAAATTTTTTATAGTGACACATCAATTAAACTCTGAAACATAAAATTTTATGAGTTATAAATTATAAACTTAAAATGTAACTGTCAATTAAAGTTTTATTATTATTATTATTATTATTATTATTATTATTATTATTATTATTATTATTATTATTATTATTATTATTATTATTATTATTATTATTATTATGACATGCATGTGATGTTTAAATTTGACATGCATAGAGATGGATGGTGAATGTGGAAGTAAATTATTGGTGATAATAATCAATAATAGGACAAGAACTAGCCAACAACTCACGTGGCTGTCCAAATCACTCAATAATACACTTTATGTTTGTCTTTTAAAACCAAAGAAAAAGCGACTCAGCCTTTTATTAACGAAATCACGGTAATATTCAGTTAATATATTAATGATGAACGCACAATAATTTGATGTCCACAAGTTTGTTTGTTTGCTTGCGTAGTTGCACCTCATCGAATGGAAGGTTAGGTTGAAGCAGTGGCGGAGCCAGGAATTTTATGTAGCCAGGAATTTTATGTAGCCTGGGCAAAAACTTTACACTATAGAATATTCATTTGTTTTAATTTTCACACCTTATTTTTACTAATTTTGCGCCTAATTTTACCCTTGATTTTGTCTAAAAATCCACTATTAAATTGGGGGGAGTACAAAGAAAATAGGAGTTGAGCCCGGGCACTTGCCCGGGCTAGCTGGGCCTTGGCTCCGCCCCTGGGTTGAAGGTCTGTTTTGTATCTTCTCACAAAACAAGGCATTAGAACGTGAGCTTAATTGTGGAAACTTCAATCTAAATATAGTATAGGTCTTGAATTTGAGTAAGGCTATTTAATCATTTATTTAAAAAATTCTATAAAGTTTAATGTCCTCTCTTGATCCAGAGTTTTTTTTTTTTAAAGATTTATATAAGGTTAACAAATAGGTATGTCTGCTAAATTTAAATGTGCGGTAAAAACTCGCAAAAAATAAGATGGAGTAAGATAAACATGTTTGGAGATGTATGTTTAAATAATTATTCCGTCCCATAAAAAGTTAGTGTGAGGCGAGATGGTCCGTGAGCATGGAGTCTTTTAAGTCTAAAAATTGCAAAATTATACGTAAAAGCTCGCATCTGCAGACAAATGGGACGGAGCGGGGCACATATATTTAAAGCGTGCGAGCTAAAACCTTGATGGAAAATTTTTAAATAGACACATACATAATAAATTCTTTTACACAACTAATCACATAATTTTAATTAATTAAAAAATAAATACAAATTTTTTTCTTTCCTTCATAATCACAACCACCCGATAAATCTAATTTTAAAAAAATTAAAATTAAAATAAAATAAAAATTTTCTCTCTTTTTATTGGTTGTTCTAAAGAATATGGATTTAAGGTCGTTTCCATGCAAGAATTTCTCAACCTTGATCCGCCCCGCGAAAAAGTACAACAAAACGGACATGTCTGCCGAGTCGGAGCCGTTTTTTCATCGCTAGATTTATGTGTCAAATGTGAAAAGAAATCTCCCAGTGAGTTTTAGTATTCTTTTCTGCTTCAGTCAGACGGTGGGTAGGTATATACAAACACTCTGACACATTTAATGTTTTTCGAAGAAATTGAACCGTGTTGATTGCACCATGGAGAATGTTGGTGTCTTGTCTCTATTTTTGAGGATTATGTTGCTATTGTAAATGGAATGAAACCTCTCTTGTAGTGATGCATTTGGTGTTTCCTCTCATCTCTCCTCCTCCCACCTTGTGGTTCTTTATTCAAAAGAATATGCTAATGAAGTATGTGCTGGAACAAATCTTCCTGTCAATACTACTTTGAGAAAAAGAGTGGTAGGATTAGGTATTTTGTCTTATCTTTCTAGAATTTATTATTTCTTGTGGACAAGTTAATATGGCTAATGTCTTTTGATATCCTCTAGAAGGACTTATAGTTATCCATGAGATAGAGTGCCTTGGGAATCAGGCAGATCTCGTGTACCTCAAGTCATCCTCAATTTATTATGAACCATTGGGGTCGTATTCCCTTACCCTTTATCCTTATTAGGTGAACACTTCTAAAAGGGTAGTCGATATGCCCACCCTTGTGGACCGCATATGAGATCATTATTACACTTGTTATTTCCTAGTGTATGATGTCACATTCATATGGATTCCATATTCCCTTCACTGCGTTCAATTGTCAACTCTTAAAGATCATATATTTTGCTCCCTTCCAAGCATATTTTCCTTATTGGACTTACATTACGAGCTTTCACCATCTGTTTGTGTCTTAAGATACAAGCCCATCTTACTGTTTTCAGTAATGTTTTTTATCCTTGGTGGAAATTTGTTGGGGGTTGTCAATATTTGGTTTCGTTCGTTCCAATCATCAAGATCTTTAAACTAATGCATCTCCACACCGTTGATTTTAAAAGGCGTTATGAAGTTGTCAGACTTATGACAACGATCCACAAGACCATATGCATGGTCATCTCTCCTTGACAATCTCATTTTCTCAGATGTTGGTCTAGGGGCCATCAGAAAACATTGAGAGAGTGTGTGTTTTATTACAAAAGATTTAACGTTTTCCATGCAAATTACTTCAACCTTATTCAAGATTACACATTCTCTCACAAATAATGGACCCCCTTGTCGCATAAACGCATGATCAAACTTTCTCCATGTTTAGTAAGTGGAACATATAGTTCGATCATATATGCTCTTTATTTGCATTGATATTTATACTTTCTCTTCTTTTGCATTAAATATATTTGAAGGGAATATAATAAAGAAAATACAAGAAATAAAAATGAGGTTTTCTTCTTATCCCGCCTTCTCATCCCTTGACCATAATCAACATTGTCAATGATGATGGGGTGCAAAGGCGTGATATGGTGTCTTCCAAGAAACATAAGAGAACCGACATTTGCCTACGACATTTTTAAATCTAGCCATTGTGATTGTCGATGCTCTTCTCTTTTTTTATTAATTTTCATTTCCGCCATCTCCAAAAATCTCCTTTTACCATTATGACGTTCTCATATATATATATATATATATATATATATATATATATATATATATATATATATATATATATATATATATATATATATATATATATATATATATATATATATATATATATATATATATATATATATATATTAGGGTTAAAGTGTTAAGAAGATGGGAAATTTCTAGATGTAAGGATGGTGATGAGAGGTACATTACAAAAGCAGCTTTCAGTATTGAAGTGTGAAGCAGTAATGCGGTGTTGACGAGTACTGATGCAGTGGGTTGAAACATATAAATATAAATATAAACGAGGGAAAAAAACAAAAACAAAAACAAACATTTGTGTTAAGCTTAAAGAAGAAGATGCAATGTTGTAACGTTTTTGTATTTTAGTTCTTTATATATTATTTTAATTTGTAAATAAAAGTGTTAATGTTATGTGTTTGGTTTATACTTAAAATAAAATGATAATTTTTTAGATTTTTATAAATTTAAAAAGAATATCTTAGTGATGGTATATTCAATGATGAGTCAAAATTAAAAGACTAAATCAATTCTTTTTTAATATATTTTTGGATTTTTTTAAATGATAAAAATGCAATAAAATATAAACACAATTCTTTTTGAATGTCACTCTTACTAGCCTCAATATGTAATTACTAGAAGCAATCAGTGCCCCCAGAAAAGCACTTGCATAGGTTTGCCTCATAGCATATTAGCAAGAACTCCACCTTTATTATCCGAGTTTTATTCATATAATAACAACATATTTAAATCACTGCAACTTCTAAGAGGATTGACTTCCATGCTCAAGAAGGGTTTTAGTGTCAAGATTTTTACCCCAAGCTCTCTCCCTCCACAACAGTTCCACTTCATCAAATGTCAATCCTTTGGTTTCTGGAACAAAGAAAACCACAAACAAAAATGCAACCACAGCTATTATAGCAAGAAGCAAGAAAGTAGGACCGGTCCCGGCAGCATCTGCAATAGATAGAAATGACTGCACCACAATCAAATTCGAAACCCAATTCACAGTAGCTGACATGCCTCCACACATTCCTCGGTACTCTTGTGGATATATTTCAGAGTTCACTGTCCACGGCACCGGCCCCATCCCCGGCGAGAAGAAAGCCATATATAAGGCCAAACCGGCAACTGCAAGCCATCCATAGAAGTCACTTTGATTTGTTGTAGTAGTGGCAGAAGATTGGTTAAAAAACGAGACCGATAAGATTATCAGCGATGCGATTATTCCTCCTAAGCTATATAACGCCAATTTTTTCCGGCCTGCATGATCAATAAGGTAAATGCCAAGAACGGTTCCGGCAGCATTCAAGCCGGCAACTATGAGAGAGAGCTGAAGAGCCAACTCATTGGAGTGAAAGCCAGCCATTTGAACAATTGTTGGACTGTAGTACATCACTGTGTTTATACCTATAAATTGCTGAAAAGCCTGTTCAACCAATATGGTAGATGCTATAACAAACCAAATCATTTTCTTTCAATTTTTTTTGAAACTAACTAATATTTTGCATCAATAGTATCTCTAAATTAACTTTTACCTGTAGTCCAGCACCAGCAAGGAATGCAAGTCTGATCTCTTTTGATTTAAAAACATGCCAGAATCTGACATCATCTCTTTTTCGTCGGTCTTGCTCAGACTGAGTTGTAAGCAAAGCAACTTCATCCTCTAAACGATCAAAGCCATATATCTTACCAAGCACAATAACGGCGTCATTTTCCCTTCTCTGTACATCAAGGAAAATAATTATATTAAAGCACTGAATTTTTAAGGTAAAAAATATCAAAACTCTATTACATTTATGTAGAGCCATCTGGGAGATTCTGGCAACAAGAGCATGAGAAAAAACTGAACTACTGCTGGCACACCCGAAACTCCCAGCATCCATCGCCATGTCCCGGGGACATGTGCAAAACCAAGATTTACGAGATAAGAAACAAACACTCCACCGGTTATCATAAGCACATTTGTGGCAACTAGTGCTCCTCTTATTTCTGATGGTGATAATTCTGCAATATAAACAGGAGCAGTAACTGAAGCAACACCAACACCAAAACCAACGAAAACACGGCCAGTTATGAGAACATAAGGATCTGGTGCAGCAGCCATGACAATTGCTCCAAGAAGGAAGAAAACATCTGCAATGATGGTTGCCTTTTTTCTTCCGAAACGATCGTTAATCCAACCTCCTATTCCTGCTCCGAGAATTGCACCAGCCACTGCCATGCTGACAATTGTTTCCTGAAGAAAATGACTTTGTCCGACGGCGGGAAAATCATCTTTAATATAAAGAAGAGCTCCTGATATAACACCTAATTGGTGGCGGAGTTGAAAGTTTAGTTAAAGCATATTCAATTCAATTCATGATTTATAGATAGATAAAAAAGAGAGAAAAAAACGTTTGTAGATTGTACCAGTGTCATAGCCGAAAAGCAATCCACCAATGCTAGCTACATAAGTGAGTCCTAGAATGTAAGGGTTCTTGAACATAGAAATTTTTCTTTCAGGGTGTATGTCCAAATAGCTAGAGCTTCCTGGAATTGTCGGTATAGTCATGGCAAGTAACTAACAACTCATTGTCTAATAATTAAACAATAATAGCAATGAGGGCACAAAAGTTGAGTCCCTACCTGATGGATAGCTCAATCTCAGTCTCAACTAAAGTGGTTGAAGACTTTATGCAAGGCTTGCGTAGGTTGGAGTAAATGCGACAACAACTAATGTGGATAATATTTAAGTGTACATTCCACCAATCACGTTGTAACATTTAATTTCATCCTATTTAATTTATTATTAAATAACATATTTTTTGGTTGTTTTCAATGCATTTTACTTTAAGGGTAAGTCTACCCAACTTTTTATGATGGGTAGATAAGAATTCACCCTTAAGTGTATCATATTAAATTATACAGTACTAATATTTAAGTGCTGTGTAATGACAAGTAATCTAAGTGATGTTTCTTAAATATTTTTTACTTAAATGTTTCTTAATTGATGTTTTAATTGATCAGGAGCCACTGTGAGTTTTAAGTTCCATCCAACAACGGTCCCTCCCCTCCTCAATCTATGGAGATAAATAGTCTTCTTGAAATTTATGACCTAGGTTTATAGGATCTAAGCTTCTTTGAATGTCTTTGTGATTATTTCTAGTGTTTTTACAAAAATTATACAACCATTTAATACAAGATAGTCCTGAAAAATAGCTAGTGTTTTTATTTTGAATTCTTCTTGTTGCTTATGGCGTTTGCTTCGCCGATCTTGCAAGATCAACCTAATCTCAACTTAACTCTTTCAGAATCAATAATTCTGTCATGTATTCGTTCTGCAACAACCTTTCCTCAGTCATATCGGTCCCTTGAATATTGACCTCTTTGAAGAACACAGAAACTCTGACTTCATCAATAGGATTCTACACATCACTACCAAAGTAACTTGGAAAAAAACTTCTTCTTTTTTCTTGTTGGATTGTCAAACTCAAGCACCACCACACAAACTGAATCATTGACCTCAACTCAAGAAATTCATAAACATCAACAAAGAATGAACCTCCTCTATAATAGATATCCCTTCTCTAATATTTGTGAAGTAATTGATGATAATCTTGCTAGATGTTTAATATGAATTTTGACGCATGAGATAGATGTGAAAATGTGTTATTTGAAAGTGAGTTTCCAAGTTTTTTGAAAGACTTTCAAAGATGTGATTATCATCACAATAATCACTCTCAATAATAAGATTAATTAATTGTGAGGGAGAGAGTAAAATGATTTATATAGGTATTTGAGATTATGCTAAAAAATGAGTAAAAATGGTGTTTGATTCGAGTCATAAGCACATGTATGATTTGAGTCAAGTGAAAAAATAATGTGAAACAAGATCTAAAATCATATAAAAAAACCCATTCTTGTTATATGACTCATGAAAATTGTGATTCGAATCAAGGAAGAAGTATGATTCGAGTCAGGAAATCTTTGAGTCAGACCAAATAAGACACTAGTAAAATCCAGCTCATGTTTTTACCCATGATTCGAATCATGAAAAGTGTGAGTCGAATCACTGGAGAAGTATGATTCTAATCATGAATAGTGTGATTTAAATCACGACAGCATCAAAAATTTCTAAAAGCATCTATTTCATTTTATTCGAGTCATAGGATGTGTGATTCAAATCATACACCTAAAATCTCAATTTTTTTAGCAATCTTAAATATTCTTTGATATTCTAATAATGTCATGACTTGAACCTATCTCAAATATGATTCTTGACCCCAAAAACTCGACTAATTAGCTTAAAACATGTTGCTTACATAATTGAAATATTTAAAGTCTTAAAGTCACGTGGCTAGGTGGACATTCCTGCACATAGACTTTAACACTTTGTCAGCCCAATCCTGGTTAGATAAAGTCACATTGAAAGTCTAACTAGTTATTTTATAAACTACTAATATAATGATATTAGATTGCTTCACATGACTCAAATTCAATTAATAAATTGGTATCAAATAAGCTACGTGATATATATTTAATCACATAAACTTCACTATTTTGAATATGGGAGCTCTATTGAACACACCCTTCAAATAGTTTTAGCCCATATCCCCAATTTTGAGTCTCTTATACCTTATCAAAAGACCACCTTTGATACCACTTGTTGGTGGAGGATATGGGGATCGAAACAGTCTAGAGAGGGAAGGGTGATTAGACCATTTTCTTAAAAACCATTTTTAAAAACATTTCCTTTTACGAAATCGGAGTTTTATAAACTGATGCACATATTACATGCTTTAAGGCCAATTATTGATAGCATGAGAGCATATGACAAAAGGAAGCAAAAGATAGCGACAATATTATAAAAAATACAATTAACTGGACATTATAGTTAACTCAGATTACCAGTAGTAAAAAACATAGAGAAGTACGAATTTACATGAACAAGCAATTCAATAATTATCATAATTAAATTTTCACACATAGCTCAAATTAAATTTGATTAATCGAATGATCAATCTATCAATAATCACGATAGAGAATATTCAAATGACTATATCAATCCTAGACCTAAACTATAATCACGACATTGCTATTAGCAAATAAATCCTAACAACATGTTATTGTATGAAAATGATATAAACCTAATCATGCAAAACTATGGAGAAAAATAAAGAGAGAGAGAGAGAGAGAGAGAGATGGAAGAAGAAGAGTACATAGATATATTGTGTTTCAGCTCTATCGTCCTCGCAAGAGCTTAATCCACTCTTCAATGGTTTCCCATTGAAAATTATTTTCTTCCAATAATAATAAAATTACCATTGTTTATAGAAATTATGCAACCATTTGATATAAGACACTCCTAAAAATAGATAATATTCTTATCTTGATCCTCTCTTGTTGTACACGACATATTCTTTGTCAATCTTCCAAGATCCACGTGATCTCGACTTAATTCTCCCAGGATTAATGTCAAGCCTCTATTTTGTAGCAACCTTTCATCGGTCCTTGGACACTTGGTGTCCGAAAGGGGAATTGAGGCTAACAATGCCAATATTGAGTTAATATATAATTTTACTCCTCCCATCATAGGGAGGGAAGTCAGAAGTTTCCTAGAACATGTCGGATCATTATGGACTTCTCTAAGATTTGTAAACCCCTATTCGGGATGTTAATGAAATATGCTGAATTCGATTTTTTAAAAATCACTTCCTATAATCCTTCCTAACTTTGAAAAGGATATTGGTTTATGCTTCCCTAATTCAGTCTCCTGATTTGAGTGTCCTTTTTGAGATCGTGTGTGACGTCAATTACTATGCAATAGGCACGGTATTTGGGAAATATAAGAATAGAATAACCGATCATTCATCAATGTTGCCAAATTTGTTTCTTTCTATTATAAATTAACAAAGGTCAATTAAATTTCATAAGAATCAGTTCATCTGAATTTACTCTATTTGTCTCAATTGACAAGAAATAAAACAAATAGAAATAATACATATTATTTGTTTGCATTCAGTAAACTAAAACATATTACTTGTCAATAAAATATAAATAATAAAACATGTTGGAATTTTGGGCACTCACTATTGAGAACAACTTCCTCTGCCATGGATGATGAACAAATGAATGATAAAAGAAGAAGAAAGATTGAAGAAAGCAAAATAACTTCTCTCTTGATATTACACGTGTGTGGTTAGTATGTATATATAGAAGCATATATCTTCCTACAGCCAATCACAGAGTAGTATTCTAAACTAACCACCAACTGTCTAACAAACTATGAGAGTCCAATGGCTAGCATACACGTGTAACTATATTAACAACAAGATTAACTACTCTAATGCTAGATTAAAATAGCTAATCTTAATAGCCCCTCTCAAGCTAAGCATGGTGGATATTAATCATGCCAAGCTTGGAAATGAATTTGTTGAATGTTGAAGTTGGTAAGGCTTTAGTTAAGAAATCTGCAAGTTGCTCATGAGTGGAGATGGGCAAGAGTCGAAGCAATCCTTGCTGCAGTTTTTCACGAACCAAATGAAAATCTATCTCAAGATGTTTAGTTCGCTCGTGAAATACAGGATTAAGAGCGATATGCATCGCGCTTTGGCTATCACAATAGAGCACAGGGACTTTGGTACATGTGACATGCAATTCCTTCATGAGAGCGATCTGCCATAGCAATTCACATGTAGCAAATGAAAGTGCTCGATATTCAGCCTCCGATGATGATCTGGAAATAGTGTCTTGTTTCTTTGCACGCCACGATATGAGAGACGTACCAATGAAGAAACAATAGCCATATATGGATTTCCTTGAGTCTAAGCAACATGCCCAATCAGAATCTGAAAAACCAAGAATTTGCAACTCAGCATCTCTTCGAAACAGGATTCCTCTACCAGGACTACTCTTCAAGTAACGAATGACTCGACAAGCAGCATGATAGTATGCCATTGTGGGACTATGAAGGAACTGACTGAGTTGTTGCGTGGCATACGTGATATCTGGACGTGTGGTGTTCAAATACAACAGACGGCCTATTAAACGCCTATAAGCTCCAATGTCTTCGAAGGCTTTACCATTGTCAGCATGAAGCTTCACAGATGGATCAAGAGGTGTAGGAGCTGGCTTATATCCAAGTAAACCAGATTCCTGCAAGAGATCAAGACAATATTTTCACTGTGATAGTGAAATTCCTGCTCTTGAATGCGCAACTTTGAGGCCAAGAAAGTATTTGAGTATTCCCAAGTCCTTGATGCTAAAATTCTCATCCAAAATGACTTTGATTCGAGCAAACTCAGACATAGATGTTCCAGCTAAAATTATGTCATCAACGTACACTAAAATGAATGTAAAATGTGCATCAGTTTTCAGAGTGAAAAGGGAATAGTCAGAGGCAGATTGAAGGTACCCTTGTTGAAGCAACAATGCAGTTAGCTTTTCATACCATTTTCGACTGGCTTGCTTCAAACCATATAAGCTCTTTTGAAGTTTGCACACTTGATTTGGCTTGTGACAAATGACACCTTCAGGTATGGTCATGTAGACATCCTCTTGCAATTCTCCATGTAAGAAGGCGTTATTAACATCAAGTTGATGCAATGTCCAATTATTGATGGCAGCAGTTGCAAGCAGAGTTCTAACTGTTGTAAGCTTTGCTACAGGGGAGAAGGTATCAAAGAAGTCAAGTCCTTCAATTTGGTTATATCCTTTGGCAACAAGCCTTGCCTTATACCTCTCTATTGTGCCATCTTCCCGATGTTTTACTTTGAACACCCATCTGTTTCCAATTGGTTTGACATGTGGTGGCAAATCAACTATGCTCCAGGTTCCATTCTTGTCTAATGCATCTAATTCAGATTTCATGGCCTTGACCCAATGTTCAGACAAACAAGCTTCCTTGTAATTCTTTGGCTCATGTGTAAGAGTAATGTTAGATGCAAAGGCACGATGAGATGCAGACAAGAAATGTAATGAATCATGATTTGAAATAGGATAAATAGTTTTAGTTGTACCTGATGATGATTTGACTGCTGAAGCATCAGATGTATTGCACACATAATCTGAGAGATAATGAGGGTTTTGTTTGGTTCTAACAGGTCTGGATTGGGGGTCAGTATCCTGAGTAGCAGGTGTATTGTGTGCAGTCTGAGTTATAGTCTGGATGTCATTATTTTCAACATCAGGGGTGGATTGAATATCATGTGTTATAGGTTTACTGTGAGAAGGTTCACTCTGAGATAGAACAGGTTCATGTTGTGAGAACTCAGTGTGAGATGGGGTAGGGATAACATGGTCATGTTGTGAAGGATTAAAGGAATCCTTGTAAGTATGGTAATCCCAATTGATGGAATTAGTATTTGGATATGGGAAAATGTGTTCATGGTGTATAACATTTCTGGAAACAAGAATGGTATGGCTATCAATATCATAAAGCACTACCCCCTTCATGCCAGACTTGTATCCTAAAAAGACACATTTTCTACTTCTTGGGTCAAGCTTAGTTCTATGAACATGTGATGTAGAAGCAAATGCAAGGGAGCCAAAAACTTTGAGGTTGTGCATGTCAGGATGTGCATTGTGTAATAAGAAATGGGGAGAAAGATTATTTAAAATAGGTGTAGGAAGTTTATTTATAATGAAGGTTGCATGTAAAATAGCATAGGACCAAAAATGTTTTGGAAGATGTGATTGAAACAGCAGAGTACGACCAACATTTAGTAAGTGTTGATGTTTCCTCTCCACCCTACCATTTTGTTGGGGAGATTCCACACAACTTGTTTGATGGATGATACCTTTAGAAGCATAAAATTCTGGAATATTAAACTCAGAACCATTATCAGTTCTGATGGTTTTAACATGATGATTGTGTTGGTTTTCTATGAGTTTAACAAAGTTCATGACATGTTGCCTGGTTTCTGATTTGGCTTTCATTAGAATTATCCAGGTAAATCTACTGCAATCATCAACTGCAGTTAAAAAATAAGAATGACCATCCAAAGAATGAATAGCAAGGGGACCCCAAATATCAAAATGAATCAAATCATAAGGATGTGCAGCTCTATTATTACTAACAGTGTAAGAAAGTTTTCTTTGTCTTGCATAACAACATACATCACAAACATCTTTGTGATTAACTGTGATAAAGGGAAACTGGGAATGGAGATACAAAAGTCTCTTTTGAGATAAGTGACCTAATCGAAAATGCCATAAGGCTCTATCAGGCAAGGTGATATTGGCAGCTAAAGCAGAAGATGATACAGGGGTGTGTGTATGGGATGAAGTGAATTCATTATCTCTTAGAGTTAAGTAATACAATCCATCTTTCTGCTCAGCAGAACCAATCATCTTCAAGGTGGCTTTGTCCTGTATAACACATTGTGAATCAAGGAAATTGACAGTGTAATTAGAGGTTTCACACAATTTGGAAACAGATAGAAGATTGAGAGAAAATTCAGGAATCAATAAACCATTGTGCACGATGAAATCAGGGGAAAATTGAATAACACCAGAATATTTAGCAACAAGACATTGGCCATTTGGAAACCTAACACTTATAGGAATTATTTTCTTACATGAATGAAACCAATTTGCAGAACTACATATATGATCAGAAGCTCCTGAATCAATGATCCAAGAACCATATGTATTACTATGCATGCAATGAGATGAGTTACCTGTCGATGGATGACCAACAACAACTTGATTGGAGGAAGCTTGTGCTGAAGATTGACCAAGACCAGATTTCTGAATTAGCTCTATGAGAGCACTGAACTGACCTTGAGTCATAGGTGAAGATTCATGCTTAGTGTCAATACTAGTGGATGAAGAGCCATCATCATTGCCTTCTGAGGTTGCATTATGAGCTGAATTCTGAAATTGCTTTTGCATATGAGGTGGTACACCATGTTTCTTGAAGCAATTGTCAACTGTGTGGTTAGTCTTTCCACAAAATTTGCAAACACGAGCTCCATGCTTGAAAGTATTGTTTCGAGCACCAAATTTCTTGGAATCAACATCATTGATCAGAGTTTGGGACTCATCAATAGGAATAGGGAGCTGGAGCTGTCTTTCGTGCTGAATGACCATGGAGAATATCTTATTCATGTTGGGCAAAGGATCTATTAGCAGAATTTGAGACTTGACAACAGCAAACTGATCATTCAAACCCGTTAAAAATCTGATGATATGCATCAGTTGATGATTAGATCTTGCACCGCGCATAGCTTCACAAGAACATTTTATGCGACATGTACAAGTAGGTAAAGGCAAATATAGATCTAATTCTTCCCAAAGAATCTTAAGATCAGAGAAAAAGTCGGTTACCGATTTAGTTTCTTGCTTGAGACCGTATATTTCTTGCTGTAATTCAGATATGCGAATAAGATCACCCTGAGAAAACCTTTCTTTCAAGTCATTCCATACATCAAGAGCATTCTCCATGAAAACAATGGACTGAGCAATCGAATCTGAAACTAAATTCATGATCCAAGAATGAACAAGCATATTACATCTGTTCCAAGCACGCACTGATGGATCGAAAGGATCATTCGGTACAGGGAGAGATCCATTGATAAATTCAATCTTCATTTTACCACCTAAAGCTCTCTTCATGCTACGAGCCCATGAATGGTAGTTAGAACCTGTAAGTTTGGGAAGAACGGTGACGGAACTAGGGCCATCGCTGGGATGTACGAAGAATGGAGAAGTTTGATCCAGAGCTGGATCAAGGGGGGGGGGACACGGGGAGGAGCCATGGGTGAAAGAGAGAGATGAATCAGAGAAGGAAAAAAAACTGAGGAAGAAGAAAGATTCAGTGAGATAGCAGCGGATTAAGGATCGAAAATGGCGAGTGATACCATATTGAGAACAACTTCCTCTGCCATGGATGATGAACAAATGAATGATAAAAGAAGAAGAAAGATTGAAGAAAGCAAAATAACTTCTCTCTTGATATTACACGTGTGTGGTTAGTATGTATATATAGAAGCATATATCTTCCTACAGCCAATCACAGAGTAGTATTCTAAACTAACCACCAACTGTCTAACAAACTATGAGAGTCCAATGGCTAGCATACACGTGTAACTATATTAACAACAAGATTAACTACTCTAATGCTAGATTAAAATAGCTAATCTTAACACTCACTTCCACTTCTACTTTAGAAAATCCTTTGTAAAAATAGGTTCGGTGAGACAATCAACATCTAAAAGAAAACATCCTAAAAATAACCTCTAGTTTAATTCAAAACTATAGCACTCGTTGTAAAAAATAATATTATAGTTACTTACTTGGTTATATCAAAATTTGCAATTTTTTTTTAAATACTTAAATCCTTAATAAAATCCATTTATTTCAAATATAATTCTTAAATAAAACGAAGTTGCGTAACATAAAGATGATTAGAAGAATGTATTACCCTAAGATAAAATCTACATAAATTTTATTTTAGCTAAATAATTGTGTAATATTTGAATTAATTTTTATTTTAACTCACTCTTGTTGCGGTCGAAAAAATCACAGAGTCGTCACTATATTTTATTCATTCCTAAGGAATAGAAGAAATAATAATAAAACCCAAAAAGAGAAATAAGACAATCGTTGCATCCGAATAAGGGTCCGGGAGTCGGTTAAGTGAGAGGACTCACATCCCATGTCCTCAAGGGGAACTTCCTATATATCTAGGACTAAGGTGTGTTTGCTACTATTTGTATGTGTGGTTCTATTTCTTGCTCTAATTAAGTTATTTAACAAATGATTAATTAAAAAAAATTAAAGATAGACAAGGTTAGTTTTAGGTTAATGGACTCGCTAAAGCTTCGCAACTTATGTATGTTCGTTAAATGATCGGAAATCAGAGTCTACGTAATTTGTAGGTATTCGGTTAATTTTTTTTATGGAATGATGTTTGGTTACCTTCAACCGATAAACATATGCGTGTTCACATAATGGAAACTTATAGCTTGTTTCTAATTCGCATCAAAGAGACCAGATCAACTCCTTTTTAAAAGTGATTTTATTTTGTTAAGTTAGTAAAAAAAAATGGATCTTCGATTGGTTAGTTGTTTTAAAGTTAAATGGAAAATATTTTTTGATATTTGAATATTTAACATTAGATAAGAAAGAATTATTTTCTTTGTATTTTAGGTATTTACTAAATGAAATTAACCTAAAAATAAAACTAAACAAATATTAAACTAGAAAAAAAACAATACATAACAACCATGTTTTTTAATGATAATAATGGTTAAATTAAATTAAAATTAGTTAAAAACAAAAAATTAAAATAATAAACACAAAAATTTATGATGGAGCAGCCTAGGAAAGGGGAACGACAGTTCTCTATTTAGCTTGGTCCACTGGCCATTCGCGGATCACCATGTGGCTGCGATTTATTGGAAGACAAGAAAAACAAGAATACACAATAAAGGTGACGCATGAGGGATCGAGAGACTTAAAGTGGAAATAGGATGAGACGAGTTAGGCTTTGCCAAGCTTGAGACTGATCTGTCAAAAACTTTAAGACCTAAGCTTGGCCTGTGGGCTATCAAAATCTTATTTTCAGGTCTAAGTCATGTCTTTTCGAATGCCTATTTGACCTAAGAGCCTACATAAAAGTCTATTTTATTTGAGCATTTATAAATAAGAAATTTAACTAATTTTAAATATACTAAAAAATTAAAAGATCAACAAAACTAAATGTTTATTTGCGTTGACTTATTCAAGTTTACTTAATAACATAAATTTTTTGATACTATTTGTTTGAGACAACTTAAGAAAACAACATATGACATTGTTCATAAAGTTTTTACAGTTAATTCTTATTCGTTCATCAAAATGACTAAGCTTGATTTTTATATTGTAATTCAAAGTATGAATACAATATTATAATAATTAAATTATTCATATATATTTAAATAGGTCAGCCTATTAGGCTTAAAAGACTTTTGGTATGGCATGTGGCCTTGTCTTTTTAGCTAAATAGACTTTTGAAAAAACCAAGGCCTGACTAGGTTGTACGCTCCTGTTAGTCGGTCTGGCCTATTCCCACCCCTAAGAGAGACTTAGGCTATGTTTGGGAGTTTGGAAGGGAGGGAACGGGGGTTTCGAAAATTGATTTTTTTTTTTAAATATAGAATTTTTTTAAACATTTTTTGAAAAAAAAATTTTGTTTTGAATGATTAAATAAGGTTTATTATTAATGTTTATTATTAGGGTTTTTTGTGTTACGAAGAAAATCAAATCCTCCAAATTAACATCTTTCTATTCTTTTCCTCCAATCTTTCCTATTTTTCAAAACCCTCCCCTCCCTTGTCCTCCAAACTCTCAAATAATACCTTAGTATTCAAGATGCATTACCTCACCTTTATCATTCTTCTTATTTCATGAGCAACAAAACAACTCTTATAGCTACCGTAAATATGAGAAGAAGGAACATACCAAATAGTGAGGGTTGTGGACTCCGACGTAGTGGTTTGCGTTGTGTCTTGGCAATTGGCATTAGGTGATTAGCGCCTCTGCGGTTAGGGGAGGTGGACGAAGTTGTTTCGATTATTTTGATTTTGTATTCTTCTTCTCGACTGCTTCCGTTTCTGACTTTCTGACTTTATGTTTATTGTTGTTGTTGACTGTTTCGTGTGATTTGGTCTCCATTCCATTCTTTTGACTTCTTTTCTTTTGATTTTTTTCTAATAATAACAACTTACAATAATACTAAGGGTCTGTTTGGTTCAAATGAGGGGAGGGGAGGGATTTTAATGGAGGGAAGGGAAGGGGAGGGGAGGGGAGGGGAGGGATTTTTTGTAATTATATATATGTTTGGTTCAAACGAGGGGAGGGGAGGGAAGGGAAGGGATTTCGTTTAAAAATATGTTTGGTTCACGAGGGGAGGGGAGGGATTTTATTAATAATTTACAATTTTATCCTTGTAATTCTATATAAGTGATATGATATTCAATTGTAAAATTTCATAAATATTTTCTTGGAAATAATATTTGTATAACTGCATGATTAAAAAGTCATAACTTATCACATAATATTAAAAAATTGAGTACACTTGATTCGTATTATAACTCTCGACACAAAATAAACTATGCGTTGATAACAACTTTTGAATATATAAAATAAATTATAATAAAAAAAATTATAGTAATTATAATTTTTATTAAATAAAAAAAATAAAAAAAATTTAAAGGTGAAGAATAATTATAATAAGTTGATGAAAGCAATAGAGAAAAAATCACAAAAAGAAAAGTCGGAACATGAAAGAAAATAATATTTTTAAAATAATAAAATAAAACTGAGGATATTTTAGTAAATATATTAATTTAATTAATATTAAAACTCAGATCCCCTTCCCTCCCCTCCGAATCCCCCCGATTCGGGGGAACGCAAAAAGTGTCATTTGGAGGGATTTTGCTCCCCTCCCCTCCCCTCCCCTCCTCTCCCCTCCTAAAAAATTTAACCAAACACATTTTATTTTAAATATTCCCTCCCCTCCCCTCCCCTCGCTCTACCTCGAACCAAACACACCTTAAGAGAAAAGATATGCTTACACCCTCTTTTGACACCTACACCATATTATTTTACGGTTTTGTTTTTTTTAAAGTATTTAATCATTATTTTTTTTATTTGTTATGATGCAAAGAAACACATGAGCATTTGTATTTGATTTGGTGTAAATAAATAGTGTGAGATTTATGGTGTAAGCATAACATCCCTCTAATACTAAATGATGATCTAATTAAAATCCTAATAAAAAACTAATACTAAATAAAAATAAAATTAATAATTATGCTAATGTTAATAATAATAACTAAAATAATAATTAAAACCAAATATTAATAATAATAGAGATAGTAGAAAATATATGAAAATAACAAATGACTAGAAAAAAATTTTAAAAAAAGGAAAAATGCGCTAAAATTGATAAATGTGAGATTCGAATTCGGGACATCACACTTGCATTTTTTATACTCAAGTTTTTACAAAATGGACTATCACAATTATTCGAAATAAAATGGCGTTTAAAAATACATGAAGGGTGGGCAATTTTGGGGTATGACAACCGCCCCTATTTAATTATCCTTTGCTTTGAGAGTGCGGCGCACGAAGTCTCAGCATGTTCGCGGGGGGATAATTAAATATTGGAAGATCCCTAATTTGTCCTCTAAGAGGAAATAATTTGTGTGGATGACCGACTTGCGGAGGATATGCGAGCAAGCCTCCCCATCCACAGTTTAATGTTGTACCTTCGAGTTTTGATTTTGCCTTGATGGGACTTGGAATAAGGCGTTATGGATGAGGCCATGGACGATCAAAGCGTTCTAGACGGACTAAAGATGATTGAAGGGTCTCTAGACGAACAGTTGTTTCCCGATGGACCAGATAATGCAATTGTAAGAGTGGTGTGTTAACCAATGGTAGGAAATTATAAAAGGTGCCTAAACCAGAGGATTAAGAAGGCACACCGGATAGAGGTTTACCTAGACAAGGGTATTAACAATGCAAAAGAGCACATAAGTTTTCCTAAACCAGGGGATTAATAAGGCAAGTTGGACAAAGTTTACCTAAACCAAGGGATTACAAGGTAACCAAGAGAGATATCCTAAACCAGGTGATTAACAAGGCACATGGGGAGAGTTTAACTTAACTAAGGGATTAACAAGGTAAATAGGAAATAGTTTGCCTAAACCAATGGACTAACAAGGCAAAATGGAGAGAGTTTACCTTAACTACGGGATTAACAAGGTAAACAGGAAATAGTTTACCTAAACCAAGGGATAAACCAGAAAAAATAGAATAGAAGTACGCCTAAACCAGGGGATAAACAAGATGAGTTGAATTTACCTAAACCAGGGGATTAACAATGTAAACAAGAAGGATTTTGCCTGAACTAAGGGATTAACAAGGCGAGCTAAATAGAAGTTCACCTAAACTAGGGGATTAACAAGGCGAGCTGAGTTTACCTAAATCAAGGGATTAACAATTTAAGCATGAAAGATTTTGTCTGGAAACATCTTTCCAATGAGACTTTGTGGGGAAATTACTTACTGGGGAAACCAATAAGCATTCCTGCTTGGGGAGTTGATACTTAGGATTGGACTAGATAGACTGTTACTAATGTGGGGATTAGCGCATGGATAACTGATCACTTAGGGATGCGTAAGGCAGCTTAGTGTGAGTATTTAGAATGACCATATGCTAGGGAAATTTCTTGAAGACTTCCTCGAGGAAAGACCTTCTTTAGTGTTGATGTGAGAATCGCGTACCAGAAGAACTTGTAAACCATTTGCCAATTTTATAACCTAATATTATGTATGATCATACCTTGACTTCATAACTGAGTATTTCCCCATATATTTTATGTTAGAAATAAAAATAAGAAATGAAAATGACAATTAAATTTAAATTACATATTAATTCAAAACCTTAAAGTATTTGGTTAACGTCTTCTATCACTTATAAAGTGTTCAACATATCATTTTTCCATCTAATGCAGGAATCATCACTCACACTTGACATGCATAATTAAACAAAGAACATAAAATACAGAATACACATTTGTTGAAAATCAATCAAAAATAGTATAATCATGCAATAGTTAATACAAAAACACAAACTGCAGAAATTTTTTTGTATGAAAATCAAGGAAAAATAGTATAATCATGCCTTAGGTAAACCAAAAACACAAAGTGCAAAAAAACATATTCGATGAAAGTCAATGAAAAATAATATAAACATTCACTAATTAATTCAAGAACACAAACTACAGAAAACAAATTTGATGAAAGTCAATGAAAAATAGTATAATCAGGTAATAGTAAATACAAGGACATAAACTGCTGAAAAACAGATTTGATGAAAATCAAAGAAAAATAGTATAATCATGCATTAGTTAAACCAAGCCATCCCTCTTGAAACTATAGTTAACGGAAAAAAAATCCACACAAAGCCATCCCTCTTGAAACTATAGTTAACGGAAAAAAAAAATCCCTTTTCCATAAAATCAGTGTTCCTCCTGCAGCACCTTTCGTACTGCTACACGACCATTCTACCTTCTTATTACCCCATAATTCAAAAACAATACTACACTCGATAGCTTTTAATTTAGTTTCTTGTAAAAAGAAGATATCGAAATTACCTGATATGATTAAATAGCTAATCATCTCCCTCTTCGTTCTGCTACCTCCTCCTCTAATATTGTAAGATAATATTTTCATGGGGACCTCTAATTAACTGCCTCCCTTTTATCATTTCCAACTTTGTCTCTAATTTCCATCTCCTTGATAGATTTGACTGTCTCTTCCTTCTTCATCTTGCTGGTAATACAATACAATCAAAATATCATTAAAATGAAAACCTAATTATGAACAAAGTAATTAAAGAATTATTGGATAACTATTAAAGAATGTACTAGAGAGAATCAGGTGGACCAATGATGGTGATATTACATTCACATACATTGTGTTCATCAACCAAACATGCTGAGAAGTAATCTAAAGGGGCTTTGCAAAGATCTGTGAAAAATAGTATAATCATACATTAGTTAAACCAATAACACAAACTGCAGAAAACATATTTCATGAAAAACAATAAAATCATGCATGAGTTAAACCAAGAACACAAACCACAGAAAAAAGATTTGATAAAATAAATGAAAAACTATATAATCATGCATTAGTTAAAACAAGAACACAATTTGCATAAAACTGATTTGATGAAAATCAATGAAAAACAGTATAATCATGCATTAGTTAAACCAAGAACACAAATTACATAAAACATATTTGATGAAAATCAATGAAAAACAATATAATCATGCATTAGTTAAACCAAGAACACAAACTGCATAAAACGGATTTGATGAAAATAATTGAAAAATGTGAAAAAATTGGCGAGGTTTGAACCGTTGAATTGTTTCTGAAGAAGAAATCGTGCTTGTGACATTGCTAAAGAGAGAAAATGATTAGAAAGATTGAGTGTAGAATTAACTGCATAAAACGGATTTGATGAAAATCAATGAAAAAATGTGAAAATTTTGGCAAGGTTTGAACCGTTGAGTTGCTTCTGAAGGAGAAATTGTGCTTGTGACATTGCTAGAGAGAGAAATCGGTTAGAAAGGTTAAGTGTAGAATTTGTTAAAGAAAACAAAGTGTGAGAAAATTCATATGCATACACTTGAACTATGTTAGTTATAGTTATTCAATAGTTGAAGCTGTTAATGGATTCAATTATTTTCATCAACTTTTAGAGAAGTTAAACGAACTGCAAAGGTTTCAAGTCTATTTTAGTGATCTATTTTTATAGAGAAGTATCGATTGAAGTTAAAATTTTATTGAAGAACCATTTTTTATAGAGAAATATCAATTGAAGTTAATAATTTATTGAAGAACCATTTTTATCGATAAATATCAATTGAAATTAATAATTTATTGAAGAAACGTAATTACAAAAGGAAAGTTAAATCAAGCAACAACCATTGCCTTAAACTATTGTCCCCGCTTCTCGTCCTTAAAATCTATAATTGTGGTTCTCATAAAGAAGAACTTTTTCTAAGACAAAAACAATATTGAGATGTACGGAAAAAATGTCAGAAGGGAAAGGCCCTGTCGTGCCGGTTTGATGGCAGCCAAAGGAGCACCATTGGGTTAGTATGAGAACTCTAAAACTATTGAAGCAAAAATATTGAGACAGAAAGAAGAAAATTTTATTGAGTGACTAATAATGATACATGGGAGTGGGATTTAGTTTAACCCTCATCTTAGAAGCTACAATAAATTAATATTAAATCCGCTTTAGATTTTAATAATTAAAATGCATAATTAAATGCTAGTAAAAGTTTACCAGTCAAGGGCATCCTCCAAAATATTTCCATCTACTACTTCAAAATAGTAGCCCTGTCTGCATCAGTTAATGCATTGGCGAAGCCATCATGCTTAGAATTATATATTGGTTGTACTACATTAAACATAATACACAAACTAAAAATAAAATTAAGTTAATTAATTTTATTATTTACCGACAAAGGGGTCTGTGTAGAGTATGGTGTACCGGAGGAATCCAAATATTAGTTAATAAATGCGTAGACCTTGCACATTTTTTAGGGAATCCAAATATCTTACACGGACGACCATTAGTGCAATAGCGGGTTGTAATAAAACAAAACATTATGGATTATAAGCACACTATGAATTTTTAGCAAAATAATCTAAAAGATAATGTATTAAAGAATGAAATAAGATACCATATTATATTGTTGGTTATTAGAACCTTCTTTATTAGAACCTTCTTTAGGGTTGATGTGAGAATCGTGTACCAGAAGAACTTGTAAACCATTTGCCAATTTTAAAACCTAATATTTTGTATGATCATACCTTGACTTCATAACTGAGTATTTCCCCATATATTTTATGTTCAGAATAAAAATAAGGAATGAAAATGACAATTAAATTTAAATTACATATTAATTCAAAACCTTAAAGTATTTGGTTAACGTCTTCTATCACTTATAAAGTGTTCAACATATCATTTTTCCATCTAATGCAGGAATCATCACTCACACTTGACATGCATAATTAAACAAAGAACATAAAAGACAGAATACACATTTGATGAAAATCAATCAAAATTGTATAATCATGCAATAGTTAATACAAGAACACAAACTGCAGAATTTTTTTTTAATGAAAATCAAGGAAAAATAGTATAATCATGCCTTAGGTAAACCAAAAACACATAGTGCAAAAAAACATATTCGATGAAAGTCAATGAAAAATAATATAAACATTCACTAATTAATTCAAGAACACAAACTACAGAAACCAAATTTGATTAAAGTCAATGAAAAATAGTATAATCAGGTAATAGTAAATACAAGAACATAAACTGCTGAAAAACGAATTTGATGAAAATCAAAGAAAAATAGTATAATCATGCATTAGTTAAACCAAAGCCATCCCTCTTGAAACTATACTTAACGGAAAAAAATCCACACAAAGCCATCCCTCTTGAAACTATAGTTAACGGAAAAAAATCCCTTTTCCATAAAATCAGTGTTCCTCCTGCTGCACCTTTCGTACTGCTACACGACCATTCTACCTTCTTATTACCCCATAATTCTAAAACAAGACTACACTCGATAGCTTTTAATTTAGTTTCTTGTAAAAAGCAGATATCGAAATTACCTGATATGATTAAATAGCTAATCATCTCCCTCTTCGTTCTGCTACCTCCTCCTCTAATATTGTAAGATAATATTTTCATGGGACCTCTAATTAACTGCCTCCCTTTTATCATTTCCAACTTTGTCTCTAATTTCCATCTCCTTGATAAAATTGACTGTCTCTTCCTTCTTCACCTTGCTTGTAATACAATACAATCAAAATATCATTAAAATGAAAACCTAATTATGAACAAAGTAATTAAGGAATTATTGGATAACTATTTAAGAATGTACTAGAGAGAATCAGGTGGACCAGTGATGGTGATATTACATTCACATACATTGTGTTCATCAACCAAACATGCTGAGAAGTAATCTAAAGGGGCTTTGCAAAGATCTGTGAAAAATAGTATAATCATACATTAGTTAAACCAATAACACAAACTGCAGAGAACATATTTCATGAAAAATAATAATATCATGCATGAGTTAAACAAAGAACATAAACCGCAGAAAAAAGATTTGATAAAATAAATGAAAAACTATATAATATTGCATTAGATAAACCAAGAACACAATTTGCATAAAACTGATTTGATGAAAATCAATGAAAAACAGTATAATCATGCATTAGTTAAACCAAGAACACAAATTACATAAAACATATTTGATGAAAATCAATGAAAAAGAATATAACCATCCATAAGTTAAACCAAGAACACAAACTGCATAAAACGGATTTGATGAAAATAAATGAAAAATGTGAAAAAATTGGCGAGGTTTATACCGTTGAATTGTTTCTGAAGGAGAAATCGTGCTTGTGACATTGCTAGAGAGAGAAAATGATTAGAAAGATCGAGTGTAGAATTAACTGCATAAAACGGATTTGATGAAAATCAATGAAAAAATGTGAAAATTTTGGCAAGGTTTGAACCGTTGAGTTGCTTCTGAAGGAGAAATTGTGCTTGTGACATTGCTAGAGAGAGAAATCGGTTAGAAAGGTTAAGTGTAGAATTTGTTAAAGAAAACAAAGTGTGAGAAAATTCATATGCATACACTTGAACTATGTTAGTTATAGTTATTCAATAGTTGAAGTTGTTAATGGATTCAATTATTTTCATCAACTTTTAGAGAAGTTAAACAATTTGCAAACGTTTCAAGTCTATTTTAGTGATCTATTTTTACAGAGAAGTATCGATTGAAGTTAAAATTTTATTGAAGAACCATTTTTTATAGAGAAATATCAATTGAAGTTAATAATTTATTGAAGAACCATTTTTATCGATAAATATCAATTAAAATTAATTATTTATTGAAGAAACGTAATTACAAAAGGAAAGTTAAACCAAGCAACAACCATTGCCTTAAACTATTGTCCCCGCTTCTCGTCCTTAAAATCTATAATTGTGATTCTCATAAAGATTTTTCTAAGACAAAAACAATATTGAGATGCACGGAAAAAATGCCAGAAGGGAAAGGCCCTGTCGTGCCGGTTTGATGGCAGCCAAAGGAGCACCATTGGGTTAGTATGAGAACTCTAAAACTATTGAAGCAAAAATATTGAGACAGAGAAAGAAGAAAATCTTAATGAGTGACTAATAATGATACATGGGAGTGGGGTTTAGTTTGACCCTCATCTTAGAAGCTACAATAAATTAATATTAAATCTGCTTTAGATTTTAATAATTAAAATGCATAATTAAATGCTAGTAAAAGTTTACCAGTCAAGGGCATCCTCCAAAATATTTCCATCTACTACTTCAAAATAGTAGCCCTGTCTGCATCAGTTAATGCATTGGCGAAGCCATCATGCTTAGAATTATATATTGGTTGTACTACATTAAACATAATACACAAATTAAAAATAAAATTAAGTTAATTAATTTTATTATTTACCGACAAAGGCGTCTGTGTAGAGTATGGTGTACCGGAGGAATCCAAATATTAGTTAATAAATGCGTAGACCTTGCACATTTTTTAGGGAATCCAAATATCTTACACGGACGACCATTAGTGCAATAGCGGGTTGTAATAAAACAAAACATTATGGATTATAAGCACACTATGAATTTTTAGCAAAATAATCTAAAAGATAATGTATTAAAGAATGAAATAAGATACCATATTATATTGTTGGTTATTAGAACCTTCTTTATTAGAACCTTCTTTAGGGTTGATGTGAGAATCGTGTACCAGAAGAACTTGTAAACCATTTGCCAATTTTAAAACCTAATATTTTGTATGATCATACCTTGACTTCATAACTGAGTATTTCCCCATATATTTTATGTTCAAAATAAAAATAAGGAATGAAAATGACAATTAAATTTAAATTACATATTAATTCAAAACCTTAAAGTATTTGGTTAACGTCTTCTATCACTTATAAATTGTTCAACATATAATTTTTCCATCTAATGCAGGAATCATCACTCACACTTGACATGCATAATTAAACAAAGAACATAAAAGACAGAATACACATTTGATGAAAATCAATCAAAATTGTATAATCATGCAATAGTTAATACAAGAACACAAACTGCAGATTTTTTTTTAATGAAAATCAAGGAAAAATAGTGTAATCATGCCTTAGGTAAACCAAAAACACATAGTACAAAAAAACATATTCGATGAAAGTCAATGAAAAATAATATAAACATTCACTAATTAATTCAAGAACACAAACTACAGAAACCAAATTTGATTAAAGTCAATGAAAAATAGTATAATCAGGTAATAGTAAATACAAGAACATAAACTGCTGAAAAACGAATTTGATGAAAATCAAAGAAAAATAGTATAATCATGCATTAGTTAAACCAAAGCCATCCCTCTTGAAACTATACTTAACGGAAAAAAATCCACACAAAGCCATCCCTCTTGAAACTATAGTTAACGGAAAAAAATCCCTTTTCCATAAAATCAGTGTTCCTCCTGCAGCACCTTTCGTACTGCTACACGACCATTCTACCTTCTTATTACCCCATAATTCTAAAACAAGACTACACTCGATATCTTTTAATTTAGTTTCTTGTAAAAAGCAGATATCGAAATTACCTGATATGATTAAATAGCTAATCATCTCCCTCTTCGTTCTGCTACCTCCTCCTCTAATATTGTAAGATAATATTTTCATGGGACCTCTAATTAACTGCCTCCCTTTTATCATTTCCAACTTTGTCTCTAATTTCCATCTCCTTGATAAAATTGACTGTCTCTTCCTTCTTCACCTTGCTTGTAATACAATACAATCACAATATCATTAAAATGAAAACCTAATTATGAACAAAGTAATTAAGGAATTATTGGATAACTATTAAAGAATGTACTAGAGAGAATCAGGTGGACCAGTGATGGTGATATTACATTCACATACATTGTGTTCATCAACCAAACATGCTGAGAAGTAATCTAAAGGGGCTTTGCAAAGATCTGTGAAAAATAGTATAATCATACATTAGTTAAACCAATAACACAAACTGCAGAAAACATATTTCATGAAAAATAATAATATCATGCATGAGTTAAACAAAGAACATAAACCGCAGAAAAAAGATTTGATAAAATAAATGAAAAACTATATAATCATGCATTAGTTAAACCAAGAACACAATTTGCATAAAACTGATTTGATGAAAATCAATGAAAAACAGTATAATCATGCATTAGTTAAACCAAGAACACAAATTACATAAAACATATTTGATGAAAATCAATGAAAAAGAATATAACCATCCATTAGTTAAACCAAGAACACAAACTGCATAAAACGGATTTGATGAAAATAAATGAAAAATGTGAAAAAATTGGCGACGTTTATACCGTTGAATTGTTTCTGAAGGAGAAATCGTGCTTGTGACATTGCTAGAGAGAGAAAATGATTAGAAAGATTGAGTGTAGAATTAACTGCATAAAACGGATTTGATGAAAATCAATGAAAAAATGTGAAAATTTTGGCAAGGTTTGAACCGTTGAGTTGCTTCTGAAGGAGAAATTGTGCTTGTGACATTGCTAGAGAGAGAAATCGGTTAGAAAGGTTAAGTGTAGAATTTGTTAAAGAAAACAAAGTGTGAGAAAATTCATATGCATACACTTGAACTATGTTAGTTATAGTTATTCAATAGTTGAAGCTGTTAATGGATTCAATTATTTTCATCAACTTTTAGAGAAGTTAAACGATTTGCAAACGTTTCAAGTCTATTTTAGTGATCTATTTTTACAGAGAAGTATCGATTGAAGTTAAAATTTTATTGAAGAACCATTTTTTATAGAGAAATATCAATTGAAGTTAATAATTTATTGAAGAACCATTTTTATCGATAAATATCAATTAAAATTAATTATTTATTGAAGAAACGTAATTACAAAAGGAAAGTTAAATCAAGCAACAACCATTGCCTTAAACTATTGTCCCCGCTTCTCGTCCTTAAAATCTATAATTGTGATTCTCATAAAGATTTTTCTAAGACAAAAACAATATTGAGATGCACGGAAAAAATTCCAGAAGGGAAAGGCCCTGTCGTGCCGGTTTGATGGCAGCCAAAGGAGCACCATTGGGTTAGTATGAGAACTCTAAAACTATTGAAGCAAAAATATTGAGACAGAGAAAGAAGAAAATCTTAATGAGTGACTAATAATGATACATGGGAGTGGGGTTTAGTTTGACCCTCATCTTAGAAGCTACAATAAATTAATATTAAATCCGCTTTAGATTTTAATAATTAAAATGCATAATTAAATTCTAGTAGAATTTTACCACTCAAGGGCATCCTCCAAAATATTTCCATCTACTACTTCAAAATAGTAGCCGTGTCTGCATCAGTTAATGCATTGGCGAAGCCATCATGCTTAGAATTATATATTGGTTGTACTAGATTAAACATAATACACAAATTAAAAATAAAATTAAGTTAATTAATTTTATTATTTACCGACAAAGGGGTCTGTGTAGAGTATCGTATACTGGAGGAGCTGCTGTCATGCATTAGTTAGTAGCAGATTCATCGACTTGATTTATATGTGGATCGGTCATGTTGGTTTATTGGTTTGGGTGCAGAGTTTCATTATCAGTTCCGAATTGGTGATTGCTATTTTAGCGATTTCCTCCTTGCTTTGTTTGATTAGGGTTGGTCTAGATTGTTCTGCATTCAGCTGTTTGGTGAGGACCCGGATATGGTGGTTGTTTCGGCATTTGGTGTTAAGATCGTGGTGCTGTCAATTTTCCAATGTTTCAAAATGGTTTGTTTTTCGAAAGTGGTTTGTGGCTGCGGTATACTGCTAATCAAGGTGGCCTACCATTTGTTCAGTTACCATCGAGCCTCGTTCAATGGAGTTTCGTCTTTTAATCCGATGATTGGAGTCTGTAGGATTGGAGGTTATGTTTATTGGTATTGCAGTTATACTGCATTTGGTGTTTAAAATTACATATGTTTTATAAGTTAGAGAAGACCTCTAAGCAGTGGAGTGTCTTTTGGTTTTGGGTTCTTATTTACTGTCATTTATGTTAGCAGCTGGCTGTTGGTATTTGGATGCCGTACTGTTTTCTTGCATAAGTTGTAATAGGAGAAACAAAGATTGTACTCAAGTTTGGGCATTTGAGATGCCTTAGTTTTGATATAATTTATTTTTGCTCTTTCAAAAATAAATTAATTTTATTATATAATTATAAGTTTAATTTAACATACCCATTCATTTTTTGAAAAATGTTTGCTCTTTTCAAAAAGCATGAGCTATGCAGGCAAAAAGTGATTAATTAGATAGTAATTAATAAAACTAAAAAAATATTGATTTTATTTAAAGTAACCCTAGCTAATAAATGCGTAGACCTTGCACATTTTTTGGGGAATCCAAATATCTTACACGGACGACCATTAGTGCAACAGCGGGTTGTAATAAAACAAAACATTATGGATTATAAGCACACTATGAATTTTTAGCAAAATAATCTAAAAGATAATGTATTAAAGAATGAAATAAGATACCATATTATATTGTTGGTTATTAGAACCTTCTTTATTAGAACCTTCTTTAGGGTTGATGTGAGAATCGTGTACCGGAAGAACTTGTAAACCATTTGCCAATTTTATAACCTAATATTTTGTATGATCATACCTTGACTTCATAACTGAGTATTTCCCCATATATTTTATGTTCAAAATAAAAATAAGGAATGAAAATGACAATTAAATTTAAATTACATATTAATTCAAAACCTTAAAGTATTTGGTTAATGTCTTCTATCACTTATAAAGTGTTCAACATATCATTTTTCCATCTAATGCAGGAATCATCACTCACACTTGACATGCATAATTAAACAAAGAACACAAAATACAGAATACACATTTGATGAAAATCAATCAAAAATAGTATAATCATGCAATAGTTAATACAAGAACACAAACTGCAGAAAAACAAAATTTATGAAAATCAAAGAAAAACAATATATTCATGCCTTAGGTAAACCAAGAACACAAAGTGAAAAAAAAACAGATTCGATGAAAATCAATGAAAATTAATATAAACATTCACTAATTAGTTCAAGAACACAAACTACAGAAAACAAATTTAATGAAAGTCAATGAAAAATAGTATAACCAGGCAATAGTAAATACAAGAACATAAACTGCAGAAAAACGGATTTGATGAAAATCAAAGAAAAATAGTATAATCATGCATTAGTTAAACCAAGAACACAAAGTGCAAAAAAAAAAAAATGGATTCGATGAAAATCAATGAAAAATAGTATAATCATGCATTAATTAATTCTAGAACACAAACTATAGAAAACAAATTATGAACAAAATCAATGAAAACAGTATATTCATGCATTAGTAAAACCAAGAACACAAATGCAGAAAACGGATTTGATGAAAATCAATGAAAAATAGTATATTCATTCATCCGTTAAAACAAGAACACAACTGCAGAAAACATATTTGGTGAAAATCAATGAAAAAACATTATAATCATGCATCAGTTAAACCAAGAGCACAAACGGTAGAAAACGAATTTGATGGAAATCAATGAAAAATAGGATAATCATGCATCAGTTAAGCCAAGAACACAAACTGCAGAAAACATGTATGTTTAAAGTCAAAGAAAAACAATATAGTCATGCACATAACACTTCCTCCACCGTTAAACCAAGTAAGCATTCCTCCTAAGCATAAAACATCTAGAAGTTCCATATGGTCTATGAAAGCTCTGAAATCCTCAATTTCAGTCCCTCTAATGCTCCGCCCCACCTATTTTCTCTCTTGCTTGCTCCTAACTATGTTGAAATCTCCCACCACACACCAATGCTCATCCCTATTCTTCCTTTTCCTCTTAAACAGATTATGCCACAACGATCTCCTTTAAACATTATTACATGGAGCATAAATATTAATGAAATTGAAAGTATTTCCCTTCCAATCTATGTTCACCCCCCTCAAGAAACTATAGTTAAGGCAAAACAAATCCCTTTACCATAAAATTAGTGTTCCTCCTACATCACCTTTCATACTGCTACACGGCCATTCTACTTTCTTATTACCCCATAATTCAAAAACAATACTACACTCGGTAGCTTTTAATTTAGTTTCTTGTAAAAAACAGATATATAAATTTCCTGATATGATTAAATAGTTAATCATCTTCCTCTTTGTTCTGCTACCTCCTCTAATATTGTAAGATAATATTTTCATAGGGACCTCTAATTAACTGCCTCCCTTTTATCATTTCCAACTTTGTCTCTAATTTCCATCTCCTTGATAGCTTTGACTGTCTCTTCCTTCTTCACTTTGCTTGTAATACAATACAATCAAAATATCATTAAAATGAAAACTTAATTATGAACAAAGTAACTAAAGAAGTATTGGAGAACTATTAAAGAACGTACTAGAGAGAATCAGTTGGACCAGTGATAGTGACATTACATTCACATACATTGTGTTCATCAACCAAACATGCTGAGAAGTAATCTAAAGGGGCTTTGCAAAGATCTGTGAAAAATAGTAAAATCATACATTAGTTAAACCAATAACACAAACTGCAGAAAACATATTTCATGAAAAACAATAAAATCATGCATGAGTTAAACCAAGAACACAAACCGCTGAAAACAGATTTGATAAAATAAATGAAAAACTATATAATCATGCATTAGTTAAACAAAGAACACAATTTGCAGAAAACATATTTGATGAAAATCAATGAAAACAGTATAATCATGCATTAGTTAAACCAAGAACACAAATTACAGAAAACATATTTGATGAAAATCAATAAAAGACAATATAATCATGCATTAATTAAACCAAAATAATCAAAAAAATAATGTATTAAAGAATTGAAGAAGATACCACATTATATTGTTGATTGTTGTTGATGTGAGAATCGTGTACCAGAAGAACTTGTAAACCATTTGCCCATTTTATAACCTAATATTATGTATGATCATAGCTTGACTTCATAACTGAGTATTTCCCCATATATTTTATGTTGAAAATAAAAATAAGGAATGAAAATGACAATTAAATTTAAATTACATATTAATTCAAAACCTTAAAGTATTTGGTTAATGTCTTTTATCACTTATAAAGTGTTCAACATATCATTTTTCCATCTAATGCAGGATTCATCACTCACACTTGACATGCATAATTAAACAAAGAACATAAAATACAGAATACACATTTGATGAAAATCAATCAAAAATAGTATAATCATGCAATAGTTAGTACAAGAACACAAACTGCAGAAAAACAAAATTTATGAAAATCAAAGAAAAACAGTATAAGCATGCCTTAGGTAAACCAAGAACACAAAGTGCAAAAAAACATATTCGATGAAAATCAATGAAAAATAATATAGGCATTCACTAATTAATTCAAGAACACAAACTACAGAAAACAAATTTGATGAAAGTCAATGAAAAATAGAATAATCAGGCAATAGTATATACAAGAACATAAACTGCAGAAAAACGGATTTGATGAAAATCAAAGAAAAATAGTATAATCATGCATTAGTTACCAAGAACACAAAGTGGAAAAAAACGGATTCGATGAAAATTAATGAAAAATAGTATAATCATGCAATAATTAATTCAAGAACACAAACTATAGAAAACAAATTATGAACAAAATCAATGAAAACAGTATATTCATGCATTAGTTAAACCAAGAACACAAACTGCAGAAAACGGATTTGATGAAAATATATGAAAAATAGTATAATCATTCATCCGTTAAAATAAGAACACAATTGAAGAAAACAGATTTGGTGAAAATCAATGAAAAAACATTATAATCATGCATCAGTTAAACCAAGAGCACAAACGGTAGAAAACGAATATGGTGGAAATCAATGAAAAACAGTTTAATCATGCATCAGTTAAACCAAGAACACAAACTGCAGAAAACATATATGTTTAAAATCAAAGAAAAACAATATAATCATGCAAATAGCACTTGTAAACTATAGTTAACGCAAACAAAAAAAAACCACACAAAGCCATCCCTCTTGAAACTATAGTTAACGGAAAAAAAATCTCTTTTCCATAAAATCAGTGTTCCTCCTGCAGCACCTTTCATACTGCTACACGACCATTCTACCTTCTTATTACCCCATAATTCTAAAAGAAGACTACACTCGATAGCTTTTAATTTAGTTTCTTGTAAAAAGCATATGTCAAAATTACCTGATATAATTAAATAGCTAATCATCTCCCTCTTCGTTCTGCTACCTCCTCCTCTAATATTGTAAGATAATATTTTCACGGGGACCTCTGATTAACTGCCTCACTTTTATCATTTCCATTTTTGTCTCTAATTTCCATTTCCTTGATAGCTTTTGTAATACAATACAATCAAAATATCACTAAAATGAAAACTTAATTATGAACAAAGTAACTAAAGAAGTATTGGAGAACTATTAAAGAACGTACTAGAGAGAATCAGTTGGACCAGTGATAGTGACATCACATTCACATACATTGTGTTCATCAACCAAACATGCTGAGAAGTAATCTAAAGGGGCTTTGCAAAGATCTGTGAAAAATAGTAAAATCATACATTAGTTAAACCAATAACACAAACTGCAGAAAACATATTTCATGAAAAACAATAAAATCATGCATGAGTTAAACCAAGAACACAAACCGCTGAAAACAGATTTGATAAAATAAATGAAAAACTATATAATCATGCATTAGTTAAACAAAGAACACAATTTGCAGAAAACATATTTGATGAAAATCAATGAAAACAGTATAATCATGCATTAGTTAAACCAAGAACACAAATTACAGAAAACATATTTGATGAAAATCAATAAAAGACAATATAATCATGCATTAATTAAACCAAAATAATCTAAAAAATAATGTATTAAAGAATTGAAGAAGATACCACATTATATTGTTGGTTATTGTTGATGTGAGAATCGTGTACCAGAAGAACTTGTAAACCATTTGCCAATTTTATAACCTAATATTATGTATGATCATAGCTTGACTTCATAACTGAGTATTTCCCCATATATTTTATGTTGAAAATAAAAATAAGGAATGAAAATGACAATTAAATTTAAATTACATATTAATTCAAAACCTTAAAGTATTTGGTTAATGTCTTTTATCACTTATAAAGTGTTCAACATATCATTTTTCCATCTAATGCAGGATTCATCACTCACACTTGACATGCATAATTAAATAAAGAACATAAAATACAGAATACACATTTGATGAAAATCAATCAAAAATAGTATAATCATGCAATAGTTAGTACAAGAACACAAACTGCAGAAAAACAAAATTTATGAAAATCAAAGAAAAACAGTATAAGCATGCCTTAGGTAAACCAAGAACACAAAGTGCAAAAAAACATATTCGATGAAAATCAATGAAAAATAATATAGGCATTCACTAATTAATTCAAGAACACAAACTACAGAAAACAAATTTGATGAAAGTCAATGAAAAATAGAATAATCAGGCAATAGTATATACAAGAACATAAACTGCAGAAAAACGGATTTGATGAAAATCAAAGAAAAATAGTATAATCATGCATTAGTTACCAAGAACACAAAGTGGAAAAAAACGGATTCGATTAAAATTAATGAAAAATAGTATAATCATGCAATAATTAATTCAAGAACACAAACTATAGAAAACAAATTATGAACAAAATCAATGAAAACAATATATTCATGCATTAGTTAAACCAAGAACACAAACTGCAGAAAACGGATTTGATGAAAATATATGAAAAATAGTATAATCATTCATCCGTTAAAATAAGAACACAATTGAAGAAAACAGATTTGGTGAAAATCAATGAAAAAACATTATAATCATGCATCAGTTAAACCAAGAGCACAAACGGTAGAAAACGAATATGGTGGAAATCAATGAAAAACAGTTTAATCATGCATCAGTTAAACCAAGAACACAAACTGCAGAAAACATATATGTTTAAAATCAAAGAAAAACAATATAATCATGCAAATAGCACTTGTAAACTATAGTTAACGCAAACAAAAAAAAAACCACACAAAGCCATCCCTCTTGAAACTATAGTTAACGGAAAAAAATCCCTTTTCCATAAAATCAGTGTTCCTCCTGCAGCACCTTTCATACTGCTACACGACCATTCTACCTTCTTATTACCCCATAATTCTAAAAGAAGACTACACTCGATAGCTTTTAATTTAGTTTCTTGTAAAAAGCATATGTCAAAATTACCTGATATGATTAAATATCTAATCATCTCCCTCTTCGTTCTGCTACCTCCTCCTCTAATATTGTAAGATAATATTTTCACGGGGACCTCTGATTAACTGCCTCCCTTTTATCATTTCCATTTTTGTCTCTAATTTCCATTTCCTTGATAGCTTTTGTAATACAATACAATCAAAATATCATTAAAATGAAAACTTAATTATGAACAAAGTAACTAAAGAAGTATTGGAGAACTATTAAAGAACGTACTAGAGAGAATCAGTTGGACCAGTGATAGTGACATTACATTCACATACATTGTGTTCATCAACCAAACATGCTGAGAATTAATCTAAAGGGGCTTTGCAAAGATCTGTGAAAAATAGTAAAATCATACATTAGTTAAACCAATAACACAAACTGCAGAAAACATATTTCATGAAAAACAATAAAATCATGCATGAGTTAAACCAAGAACACAAACCGCTGAAAACAGATTTGATAAAATAAATGAAAAACTATATAATCATGCATTAGTTAAACAAAGAACACAATTTGCAGAAAACATATTTGATGAAAATCAATGAAAACAGTATAATCATGCATTAGTTAAACCAAGAACACAAATTACAGAAAACATATTTGATGAAAATCAATAAAAGACAATATAATCATGCATTAATTAAACCAAAATAATCTAAAAAATAATGTATTAAAGAATTGAAGAAGATACCACATTATATTGTTGGTTATTGTTGATGTGAGAATCGTGTACCAGAAGAACTTGTAAACCATTTGCCAATTTTATAACCTAATATTATGTATGATCATAGCTTGACTTCATAACTGAGTATTTCCCCATATATTTTATGTTGAAAATAAAAATAAGGAATGAAAATGACAATTAAATTTAAATTACATATTAATTCAAAACCTTAAAGTATTTGGTTAATGTCTTTTATCACTTATAAAGTGTTCAACATATCATTTTTCCATCTAATGCAGGATTCATCACTCACACTTGACATGCATAATTAAACAAAGAACATAAAATACAGAATACACATTTGATGAAAATCAATCAAAAATAGTATAATCATGCAATAGTTAGTACAAGAACACAAACTGCAGAAAAACAAAATTTATGAAAATCAAAGAAAAACAGTATAAGCATGCCTTAGGTAAACCAAGAACACAAAGTGCAAAAAAACATATTCGATGAAAATCAATGAAAAATAATATAGGCATTCACTAATTAATTCAAGAACACAAACTACAGAAAACAAATTTGATGAAAGTCAATGAAAAATAGAATAATCAGGCAATAGTATATACAAGAACATAAACTGCAGAAAAACGGATTTGATGAAAATCAAAGAAAAATAGTATAATCATGCATTAGTTACCAAGAACACATAGTGGAAAAAAACGGATTCGATGAAAATTAATGAAAAATAGTATAATCATGCAATAATTAATTCAAGAACACAAACTATAGAAAACAAATTATGAACAAAATCAATGAAAACAGTATATTCATGCATTAGTTAAACCAAGAACACAAACTGCAGAAAACGGATTTGATGAAAATATATGAAAAATAGTATAATCATTCATCCGTTAAAATAAGAACACAATTGAAGAAAACAGATTTGGTGAAAATCAATGAAAAAACATTATAATCATGCATCAGTTAAACCAAGAGCACAAACGGTAGAAAACGAATATGGTGGAAATCAATGAAAAACAGTTTAATCATGCATCAGTTAAACCAAGAACACAAACTGCAGAAAACATATATGTTTAAAATCAAAGAAAAACAATATAATCATGCAAATAGCACTTGTAAACTATAGTTAACGCAAACAAAAAAAAACCACACAAAGCCATCCCTCTTGAAACTATAGTTAACGGAAAAAAAATCCCTTTTCCATAAAATCAGTGTTCCTCCTGCAGCACCTTTCATACTGCTACACGACCATTCTACCTTCTTATTACCCCATAATTCTAAAAGAAGACTACACTCGATAGCTTTTAATTTAGTTTCTTGTAAAAAGCATATGTCAAAATTACCTGATATGATTAAATAGCTAATCATCTCCCTCTTCGTTCTGCTACCTCCTCCTCTAATATTGTAAGATAATATTTTCACGGGGACCTCTGATTAACTGCCTCCCTTTTATCATTTCCATTTTTGTCTCTAATTTCCATTTCCTTGATAGCTTTTGTAATACAATACAATCAAAATATCATTAAAATGAAAACCTAATTATGAACAAAGTAATTAAAGAAGTATTGAAGAACTATTAAAGAACGTACTAGAGAGAATCAGGTGGACCAGTGATGGTGACATTACATTCACATACATTGTGTTCATCAACCAAACATGCTGAGAAGTAATCTAAAGGGGCTTTGCAAAGATCTGTGAAAAATAGTAAAATCATACATTAGTTGAACCAATAACACAAACTGCAGAAAACATATTTCATGAAAAACAATAAATTCATGCATGAGATAAACCAAGAACACAAACCGCAGAAAACAGATTTGATAAAATAAATGAAAAACTATATAATCATGCATTAGTTAAACAAAGAACACAATTTGCAGAAAACATATTTTATGAAAATCAATGAAAACAGTATAATCATGCATTAGTTAAACCAAGAACACAAATTACAGAAAACATATTTGATGAAAATCAATAAAAGACAATATAATCATGCATTAATTAAACCAAAATAATCTAAAAAATAATGTATTAAAGAATTGAAGAAGATACCACATTATATTGTTGGTTATTGTTGATGTGAGAAACGTGTACCAGAAGAACTTTTAAACCATTTGCCAATTTTATAACCTAATATTATGTATGATCATAGCTTGACTTCATAACTGAGTATTTCCCCATATATTTTATGTTGAAAATAAAAATAAGGAATGAAAATGACAATTAAATTTAAATTACATATTAATTCAAAACCTTAAAGTATTTGGTTAATGTCTTTTATCACTTATAAAGTGTTCAACATATCATTTTTTCATCTAATGCAGGATTCATCACTCACACTTGACATGCATAATTAAACAAAGAACATAAAATACAGAATACACATTTGATGAAAATCAATCAAAAATAGTATAATCATGCAATAGTTAGTACAAGAACACAAACTGCAGAAAAACAAAATTTATGAAAATCAAAGAAAAACAGTATAAGCATGCCTTAGGTAAACCAAGAACACAAAGTGCAAAAAAACATATTCGATGAAAATCAATGAAAAATAATATAGGCATTCACTAATTAATTCAAGAACACAAACTACAGAAAACAAATTTGATGAAAGTCAATGAAAAATAGAATAATCAGGCAATAGTATATACAAGAACATAAACTGCAGAAAAACGGATTTGATGAAAATCAAAGAAAAATAGTATAATCATGCATTAGTTACCAAGAACACAAAGTGGAAAAAAACGGATTCGATGAAAATTAATGAAAAATAGTATAATCATGCAATAATTAATTCAAGAACACAAACTATAGAAAACAAATTATGAACAAAATCAATGAAAACAGTATATTCATGCATTAGTTAAACCAAGAACACAAACTGCAGAAAACGGATTTGATGAAAATATATGAAAAATAGTATAATCATTCATCCGTTAAAATAAGAACACAATTGAAGAAAACAGATTTGGTGAAAATCAATGAAAAAACATTATAATCATGCATCAGTTAAACCAAGAGCACAAACGGTAGAAAACGAATATGGTGGAAATCAATGAAAAACAGTTTAATCATGCATCAGTTAAACCAAGAACACAAACTGCAGAAAACATATATGTTTAAAATCAAAGAAAAACAATATAATCATGCAAATAGCACTTGTAAACTATAGTTAACGCAAACAAAAAAAAACCACACAAAGCCGTCCCTCTTGAAATTATAGTTAACGGAAAAAAAAAATCCCTTTTCCATAAAATCAGTGTTCCTCCTGCAGCACCTTTCATACTGCTACACGACCATTCTACCTTCTTATTACCCCATAATTCTAAAAGAAGACTACACTCGATAGCTTTTAATTTAGTTTCTTGTAAAAAGCATATGTCAAAATTACCTGATATGATTAAATAGCTAATCATCTCCCTCTTCGTTCTGCTACCTCCTCCTCTAATATTGTAAGATAATATTTTCACGGGGACCTCTGATTAACTGCCTCCCTTTTATCATTTCCAACTTTGTCTCTAATTTCCATCTCCTTGATAGCTTTTGTAATACAATACAATCAAAATATCATTAAAATGAAAACCTAATTATGAACAAAGTAATTAAAGAAGTATTGAAGAACTATTAAAGAATGTACTAGAGAGAATATGGTGGACCAGTGATGGTGACATTACATTCACAAACATTGTGTTCATCAACCAAACATGCCGAGAAGTAATCTAAAGGGGCTTTGCAAAGATCTATGAAAAATAGTATAATCATACATTAGTTGAACCACTAACATAAACTGCAGAAAACATATTTCATGAAAAACAATAAATTCATGCATGAGATAAACCAAGAACACAAACCGCAGAAAACATATTTGATAAAATAAATGAAAAACTATATAATCATGCATTAGTTAAATAAAGAACACAATTTGCAAAAAACATATTTGATGAAAATCAATGAAAACAGTATAATCATGCATTAGTTAAACCAAGAACACAAATTACAGAAAACATATTTGATGAAAATCAATAAAAGACAATATAATCATGCATTAATTAAACCAAAATAATCTAAAAAATAATGTATTAAAGAATTGAAGAAGATACCACATTATATTGTTGGTTATTGTTGATGTGAAAATCGTGTACCAGAAGAACTTTTAAACCATTTGCCAATTTTATAACCTAATATTATGTATGATCATAGCTTGACTTCATAACTGAGTATTTCCCCATATATTTTATGTTGAAAATAAAAATAAGGAATGAAAATGACAATTAAATTTAAATTACATATTAATTCAAAACCTTAAAGTATTTGGTTAATGTCTTTTATCACTTATAAAGTGTTCAACATATCATTTTTCCATCTAATGCAGGATTCATCACTCACACTTGACATGCATAATTAAACAAAGAACATAAAATACAGAATACACATTTAATTAAAATCAATCAAAAATAGTATAATCATGCAATAGTTAGTACAAGAACACAAACTGCAGAAAAACAAAATTTATGAAAATCAAAGAAAAACAGCATAAGCATGCCTTAGGTAAACCAAGAACACAAAGTGCAAAAAAACATATTCGATGAAAATCAATGAAAAATAATATAGGCATTCACTAATTAATTCAAGAACACAAACTACAGAAAACAAATTTGATGAAAGTCAATGAAAAATAGACTAATCAGGCAATAGTATATACAAGAACATAAACTGCAGAAAAACGGATTTGATGAAAATCAAAGAAAAATAGTATAATCATGCATTAGTTACCAAGAACACAAAGTGGAAAAAAACGAATTCGATGAAAATTAATGAAAAATAGTATAATCATGCAATAATTAATTCAAGAACACAAACTATAGAAAACAAATTATGAACAAAATCAATGAAAACTGTATATTCATGCATTAGTTAAACCAAGAACACAAACTGCAGAAAACGGATTTGATGAAAATATATGAAAAATAGTATAATCATTCATCCGTTAAAATAAGAACACAATTGAAGAAAACAGATTTGGTGAAAATCAATGAAAAAACATTATAATCATGCATCAGTTAAACCAAGAGCACAAACGGTAGAAAACGAATATGGTGGAAATCAATGAAAAACAATTTAATCATGCATCAGTTAAACCAAGAACACAAACTGCAGAAAACATATATGTTTAAAATCAAAGAAAAACAATATAATCATGAAAATAGCAGTTGTAAACTATAGTTAACGCAAACAAAAAAAAAAACCACACAAAGCCATCCCTCTTGAAACTATAGTTAACGGAAAAAAAATACCTTTTCCATAAAATCAGTGTTCCTCCTGCAGCACCTTTCATACTGCTACACGACCATTCTACCTTTTTATTACCCCATAATTCTAAAAAAAGACTACACTCGATAGCTTTTAATTTAGTTTCTTGTAAAAAGCATATGTCAAAATTACCTGATATGATTAAATAGCTAATCATCTCCCTCTTCGTTCTGCTACCTCCTCCTCTAATATTGTAAGATAATATTTTCACGAGGACCTCTGATTAACTGCCTCCCTTTTATCATTTCCAACTTTGTCTCTAATTTCCATCTCCTTGATAGCTTTTGTAATACAATACAATCAAAATATCATTAAAATGAAAACCTAATTATGAACAAAGTAATTAAAGAAGTATTGAAGAACTATTAAAGAATGTACTAGAGAGAATCAGGTGGACCAGTGATGGTGATATCACATTGACAAACATTGTGTTCATCAACCAAACATGCTGAGAAGTAATCTAAAGGGGCTTTGCAAAGATCTGTGAAAAATAGTAAAATCATACATTAGTTAAACCAATTACACAAACTGCAGAAAACATATTTCATGAAAAACAATAAAATCATGCATGAAATAAACCAAGAACACAAACCTCGAAAATATATTTGATAAAATAAATGAAAAATTATATAGTCATGCATTAGTTAAACAAAGAACACAATTTGCAGAAAACATATTTGATGAAAATCAATGAAAAACAGTATAATCATGCATTAGTTAAACCAAGAACACAAATTATAGAAAACATATTTGATGAAAATCAATAAAAAACAATATAATCATGCATTAGTTAAACCAAAATAATCTAAAAAATAATGTATTAAAGAATGAAAGAATATACCATATTATATTGTGTGTTATTAGAACCTTAGTTAATGTTGATGTGAGAAACGTGTACCAGAAGAACTTTTAAACCATTTGCCAATTTTATAACCTAATATTATGTATGATCATAGCTTGACTTCATAACTGAGTATTTCCCCATATATTTTATGTTGAAAATAAAAATAAGGAATGAAAATGACAATTAAATTTAAATTACATATTAATTCAAAACCTTAAAGTATTTGGTTAATGTCTTTTATCACTTATAAAGTGTTCAACATATCATTTTTTCATCTAATGCAGGATTCATCACTCACACTTGACATGCATAATTAAACAAAGAACATAAAATACAGAATACACATTTGATGAAAATCAATCAAAAATAGTATAATCATGCAATAGTTAGTACAAGAACACAAACTGCAGAAAAACAAAATTTATGAAAATCAAAGAAAAACAGTATAAGCATGCCTTAGGTAAACCAAGAACACAAAGTGCAAAAAAACATATTCGATGAAAATCAATGAAAAATAATATAGGCATTCACTAATTAATTCAAGAACACAAACTACAGAAAACAAATTTGATGAAAGTCAATGAAAAATAGAATAATCAGGCAATAGTATATACAAGAACATAAACTGCAGAAAAACGGATTTGATGAAAATCAAAGAAAAATAGTATAATCATGCATTAGTTACCAAGAACACAAAGTGGAAAAAAACGGATTCGATGAAAATTAATGAAAAATAGTATAATCATGCAATAATTAATTCAAGAACACAAACTATAGAAAACAAATTATGAACAAAATCAATGAAAACAGTATATTCATGCATTAGTTAAACCAAGAACACAAACTGCAGAAAACGGATTTGATGAAAATATATGAAAAATAGTATAATCATTCATCCGTTAAAATAAGAACACAATTGAAGAAAACAGATTTGGTGAAAATCAATGAAAAAACATTATAATCATGCATCAGTTAAACCAAGAGCACAAACGGTAGAAAACGAATATGGTGGAAATCAATGAAAAACAGTTTAATCATGCATCAGTTAAACCAAGAACACAAACTGCAGAAAACATATATGTTTAAAATCAAAGAAAAACAATATAATCATGCAAATAGCACTTGTAAACTATAGTTAACGCAAACAAAAAAAAACCACACAAAGCCGTCCCTCTTGAAATTATAGTTAACGGAAAAAAAAAATCCCTTTTCCATAAAATCAGTGTTCCTCCTGCAGCACCTTTCATACTGCTACACGACCATTCTACCTTCTTATTACCCCATAATTCTAAAAGAAGACTACACTCGATAGCTTTTAATTTAGTTTCTTGTAAAAAGCATATGTCAAAATTACCTGATATGATTAAATAGCTAATCATCTCCCTCTTCGTTCTGCTACCTCCTCCTCTAATATTGTAAGATAATATTTTCACGGGGACCTCTGATTAACTGCCTCCCTTTTATCATTTCCAACTTTGTCTCTAATTTCCATCTCCTTGATAGCTTTTGTAATACAATACAATCAAAATATCATTAAAATGAAAACCTAATTATGAACAAAGTAATTAAAGAAGTATTGAAGAACTATTAAAGAATGTACTAGAGAGAATATGGTGGACCAGTGATGGTGACATTACATTCACAAACATTGTGTTCATCAACCAAACATGCCGAGAAGTAATCTAAAGGGGCTTTGCAAAGATCTATGAAAAATAGTATAATCATACATTAGTTGAACCACTAACATAAACTGCAGAAAACATATTTCATGAAAAACAATAAATTCATGCATGAGATAAACCAAGAACACAAACCGCAGAAAACATATTTGATAAAATAAATGAAAAACTATATAATCATGCATTAGTTAAATAAAGAACACAATTTGCAAAAAACATATTTGATGAAAATCAATGAAAACAGTATAATCATGCATTAGTTAAACCAAGAACACAAATTACAGAAAACATATTTGATGAAAATCAATAAAAGACAATATAATCATGCATTAATTAAACCAAAATAATCTAAAAAATAATGTATTAAAGAATTGAAGAAGATACCACATTATATTGTTGGTTATTGTTGATGTGAAAATCGTGTACCAGAAGAACTTTTAAACCATTTGCCAATTTTATAACCTAATATTATGTATGATCATAGCTTGACTTCATAACTGAGTATTTCCCCATATATTTTATGTTGAAAATAAAAATAAGGAATGAAAATGACAATTAAATTTAAATTACATATTAATTCAAAACCTTAAAGTATTTGGTTAATGTCTTTTATCACTTATAAAGTGTTCAACATATCATTTTTCCATCTAATGCAGGATTCATCACTCACACTTGACATGCATAATTAAACAAAGAACATAAAATACAGAATACACATTTAATTAAAATCAATCAAAAATAGTATAATCATGCAATAGTTAGTACAAGAACACAAACTGCAGAAAAACAAAATTTATGAAAATCAAAGAAAAACAGCATAAGCATGCCTTAGGTAAACCAAGAACACAAAGTGCAAAAAAACATATTCGATGAAAATCAATGAAAAATAATATAGGCATTCACTAATTAATTCAAGAACACAAACTACAGAAAACAAATTTGATGAAAGTCAATGAAAAATAGACTAATCAGGCAATAGTATATACAAGAACATAAACTGCAGAAAAACGGATTTGATGAAAATCAAAGAAAAATAGTATAATCATGCATTAGTTACCAAGAACACAAAGTGGAAAAAAACGAATTCGATGAAAATTAATGAAAAATAGTATAATCATGCAATAATTAATTCAAGAACACAAACTATAGAAAACAAATTATGAACAAAATCAATGAAAACTGTATATTCATGCATTAGTTAAACCAAGAACACAAACTGCAGAAAACGGATTTGATGAAAATATATGAAAAATAGTATAATCATTCATCCGTTAAAATAAGAACACAATTGAAGAAAACAGATTTGGTGAAAATCAATGAAAAAACATTATAATCATGCATCAGTTAAACCAAGAGCACAAACGGTAGAAAACGAATATGGTGGAAATCAATGAAAAACAATTTAATCATGCATCAGTTAAACCAAGAACACAAACTGCAGAAAACATATATGTTTAAAATCAAAGAAAAACAATATAATCATGAAAATAGCAGTTGTAAACTATAGTTAACGCAAACAAAAAAAAAAACCACACAAAGCCATCCCTCTTGAAACTATAGTTAACGGAAAAAAAATACCTTTTCCATAAAATCAGTGTTCCTCCTGCAGCACCTTTCATACTGCTACACGACCATTCTACCTTTTTATTACCCCATAATTCTAAAAAAAGACTACACTCGATAGCTTTTAATTTAGTTTCTTGTAAAAAGCATATGTCAAAATTACCTGATATGATTAAATAGCTAATCATCTCCCTCTTCGTTCTGCTACCTCCTCCTCTAATATTGTAAGATAATATTTTCACGAGGACCTCTGATTAACTGCCTCCCTTTTATCATTTCCAACTTTGTCTCTAATTTCCATCTCCTTGATAGCTTTTGTAATACAATACAATCAAAATATCATTAAAATGAAAACCTAATTATGAACAAAGTAATTAAAGAAGTATTGAAGAACTATTAAAGAATGTACTAGAGAGAATCAGGTGGACCAGTGATGGTGATATCACATTGACAAACATTGTGTTCATCAACCAAACATGCTGAGAAGTAATCTAAAGGGGCTTTGCAAAGATCTGTGAAAAATAGTAAAATCATACATTAGTTAAACCAATTACACAAACTGCAGAAAACATATTTCATGAAAAACAATAAAATCATGCATGAAATAAACCAAGAACACAAACCTCGAAAATATATTTGATAAAATAAATGAAAAATTATATAGTCATGCATTAGTTAAACAAAGAACACAATTTGCAGAAAACATATTTGATGAAAATCAATGAAAAACAGTATAATCATGCATTAGTTAAACCAAGAACACAAATTATAGAAAACATATTTGATGAAAATCAATAAAAAACAATATAATCATGCATTAGTTAAACCAAAATAATCTAAAAAATAATGTATTAAAGAATGAAAGAATATACCATATTATATTGTGTGTTATTAGAACCTTAGTTAATGTTGATGTGAAAATCGTGTACCACAAGAACTTGTAAACCATTTACCAATTTTATAACCTAATATTATGTATGATCATAGCTTGACTTCATAACTGAGTATTTCTCCATATATTTTATGTTCAAAATAAAAATAAGGAATGAAAATGACAATTAAATTTAAATTACATATTAACTCACAACCTTAAAGTATTTGGTTAATGTCTTCTATCACTTATAAAGTGTTCAACATATCATTTTTCCAATCTAATGCAGGAATCATCACTCACACTTGACATGCATAATTAAACAAAGAACATAAAATACAGAATACACATTTGATGAAAATCAATCAAAATTGTATAATCATGCAATAGTTAATACAAGAACACAAACTGCAGAATTTTTTTTTTTTATGAAAATCAAGGAAAAATAGTATAATCATGCCTTAGGTAAACCAAAACACATAGTGCAAACAAACATATTCGATGAAAGTCAATGAAAAATAATATAAACATTCACTAATTAATTCAAGAACACAAACTACAGAAACCAAATTTGATTAAAGTCAATGAAAAATAGTATAATCTGTAGATGTTTTTGATTGGCTGTATTTTTTGGTAAAACAAATAGTGTCTGTATCATGTCAAACCTGGTGTCATGATATGCATTGTTTTTGAAGTTTTTCTTGTGCAGGCTTTTACCTGATGTCAAGACCGATGTCATGACATCCGAAGCTGCTGTGTTTTATATTGTTCTCAGGATGGTTGTTTGATCTGTTAAGACTTTGCGCGCCTCTTTTGGAAACTTTGGATATTGATTTGTTTCAGAACAACGTTCTGCGATGTTTATTCATAGGATCTTTATTTTATGGAAATGGTTTTAAATTGGTTTAAAACTAATATTGGATCCAAGACCAGCTGCTGCAAGGTTATTTATAACATTTGAAGAAGCTGCTGTACGGTGTGGTTTTTTTTAGGGTTTGCCGTCAAGAAGTTGGTTGTGTTTTTTCGTTTGTGTTGTAGTTTTCATGTAAGCCAAACAATCATGATGATGATTGTCTTGGTCTAGGTGTTTTGTTTTGTGTTGTAAGAAGTACTCAAAGCTTCTAAGCAAGAGTACTATTGTACTTGATCAAAGCTTTTAAGCAAGATCAAGTTGTGTTTTTGAAGAGTGTCTTCTTTTTCATTGGTTAGTTTATCATCACTGCTGTGATTGAGGGGGAGTGAGTAGGATCTCTGGTCTAGCGGTTTAGATTGAAGTTGCATTGGGTAGATATTAAGTGAAAAGCGTAATATTGAGTTGTATTACCTTGAATTAATATTACTTATAGTGGACTTCCTCCCTGGCTTGGTAGCCCCCAGATGTAGGTGTGTTTGCACCGAACTGGGTTAACAATTTTCCTGTGTTGTGTTTCTGTTTGCACTTTGTTCATTTGTTTAAAAACATTCATATAGTGATGTCGTGACATCCTGTAAGACATCACGTGTCTGAGTACAGAATTTCAATTGGCATCAGAGCAGGCACCCTGCCTGTTTTTACTGGGTGAGATCTAGGGAAAGTATTTTCTGGTTCGATGGACAAAGAAGGTGGTGGATTTATAATGAGACCACCCATTCTGGATGGCTCTAATTATGATTATTGGAAACCTCTCATGGTGGCTTTTCTGAAATCCGTGAACAGCAAAGCATGGAGAGCTGTGAACAAAGGATGGGAACATCCTGTTATTACTGATAAAGATGGCAACAAAACTCTTAAACCAGAGGAAGATTGGGACAAAGATGAAGAGGCATTGGCGCTTGGCAACTCTAAAGCTCTAAATGCTTTATTTAATGGAATTGACAAAAATATATTCAGACTGGTTCACCAGTGTGAACTAGCCAAAGATGTCTGGGATATCCTAAAGACTACTCATGAGGGCACCTCCAAAGTGAAGATGTCAAGACTTCAACTGCTAACTACAAAATTTGAAAATCTAAGGATGAGGGATGATGAAAGTATTAAGGATTTTCATATGAATTTACTCGATATTGCTAATACCTCAGGAGCTTTGGGAGAAAAAATGTCTGATGAAAAGTTGGTGAGGAAAATCCTTAGATCCCTACCTAAGAGATTTGATATGAAAGTTACAGCTATGGAAGAGGCACAGGATATCAGCAAAATGAAGGTAGAGGAGTTAATTGGATCCCTTCAAACCTTTGAGATGGGAATCAATGAAAATTCTGAAAAGAAGAACAAAAGCATAGCTTTTGTGTCCAACTCTCAAGAAGAGGTTAAGGAAAGTAGAGAAGAGAATGTATCTGAATCTATAGCTATGCTTGGTAAACAATTCAACAAAATTATGAGAAGGATGCATCAGAAGTCAAGACCTAATGTCCAGAACATCTCATCTGACATCAATAGATCTTATGACTCTGGCAGAGGAGTTAAACCAGAAGAAAAGTACAACCACAACAAAGGGATCCAATGTCATGGATGTGAAGGGTATGGACATATTAGAGCTTAATGCCCTACTTATCTCAAGAAACAAAAGAAAGGATTGTCAGTCTCCTGGTCTGATGAAGATTCTGAGAGTGATTTTGAAGAAGAATCAGCCAAACATGTCACAGCCCTTACTGGAGTGTGCAATTCTGATGAAGATGCTAGTGAAGATGAGCTAACCTTTGAAGAACTGGCAATTTCATACAGAAAGCTGTGTATCAGAAGTGCTGAAGTTTGTCAACAAGGTGAAAAGCAGAAGAAATACATAGCCCAGTTGGAAGCTAATAACAAAGAGCTTAATGAAACTATATCTGAACTGAATGGTGAAATTATCCTGCTACAATCCAAACTTGATCAGATGTCAAAATCAGTAAAAATGTTGAACAGTGGCACGGATATGTTGGAGGAGATCTTGCAGGTTGGAAAAAGTTCAAGAGATATGTCTGGTATAGGATTTGTTGGTACAAAGAGATATGTCCAAGATAGTAGCAGAACTAAACCTGAAGCTGAGATGTCGAAGCCGATGTCAAAACATGTGACTCAACATCACGAGAGAGGTGAAATGAAGAGAAAGTTTCAAAGATGGAGATGTCATTACTGTGGAAGATTTGGACACATTAAGCCTTTCTGCTTCAGACTATATGGATATCCAGATCAAGCTCCTTCTTACAAACATAAGCAGATCATGCCCATCCAGAAGCAACAATGGAAACCTAAAAGTATGGCTTTAATAGCCCATACATCTCTTAGAGTTTCAGCCAAAGAAGACTGGTATTTTGATAGTGGATGTTCCAGACACATGACTGGAATCAAAAATCTGCTTGTTGATATCAAGAGACATTCTACTAGTTATGTAACCTTTGGTGATGGAGCTAAAGGAGAAATCAAAGGAGTTGGAAAACTAGATTGTTCAGGAGTGCCAAACTTAGAAGGTGTTTTGTTAGTCAAAGGCCTGACTGCCAATCTCATAAGCATCAGTCAACTCTGTGACCAAGGATACCAAGTCAACTTCACCAAAGCTGAGTGTGTGGTTATAAATGAAGAAAAGGAAGTTGTAATGAGGGGTGTCAGATCCAAAGATAACTGCTACTTGTGGGTGTCTCATGAATCCAGCTATTCTACTGTTTGTTCTAAAGAAGAAGAAGCAAAGCTGTGGCACCAAAAACTTGGGCACCTTCATCTAAGAGGTATGAAAAGAATTATTTCTCTGGAAGCTGTAAGAGGAATTCCTAAGCTACAAATTGATGAAGGAAAAATATGTGGTGAATGTCAGGTAGGAAAACAAACCAGGATGTCACATCCAAAGGTTAAACATCTGACTGCTTCCAGAGTTCTTGAACTTCTACATATGGACTTGATGGGACCAATGCAAATAGAAAGTCTTAGAGGAAAGAAATATGCTTATGTGGTTGTGGATGACTACTCCAGGTACACTTGGGTAAACTTCATCAGAGAAAAGTCAGATGTGTTTGATGTTTTCAAGGACCTATGTCAAAGAATTCAAAGAGAAAAAGAAAATGGTGTTGTGAGAATTAGAAGTGATCATGGAAAGGAATTTGAGAATCAAAAGTTTGCTGAATTCTGCTCCTCTGAAGGAATACATCATGAATTCTCTTCCCCTATTACTCCACAGCAAAATGGGGTCGTTGAAAGAAAGAATAGAACTATTCAAGAATCAGCAAGAGCCATGATCCATGCTAAGAATCTTCCTATCTACTTCTGGGCTGAAGCCATGAATACTGCTTGTTATGTCCATAATAGAGTTACCTTAAGAAAAGGAACCTCTACCACCCTGTATGAGATCTGGAAGGGAAGAAAACCCACTGTCAAATACTTCCATGTGTTTGGTAGTAAGTGTTACATTCTTGCTGATAGAGATCACAGGAGGAAGATGGATCCCAAGAGTGATGAAGGAATCTTTCTGGGCTACTCTACAAACAGTAGAGCTTATAGAGTATTCAACTCAAGAACCAAAATAATAATGGAATCCATAAATGTTGTGGTTGATGATGTTCACAATCAAGCAGATGTCACAAAAGATGTCGGAACATTCTGGGATCTTACAGCAGAAGGTTCTACAAGAGAAGATGATTGCAGTCCCACTACCACAGAAGCTGAGACTGAACCCCCTAACAAGAGTCCTTCTATAAGAATTCAGAAAGATCATCCTAAAGATCTTATTATAGGAGATCTCAACAGTGGAGTTATTACAAGGTCAAGAGAAGTTGTCTCAAACTCTTGTTTTGTGTCAAAAATTGAACCTAAAAATGTCAAGGAAGCATTAACAAATGAGTTCTGGATTAATGCCATGCAGGAAGAACTAGGCCTGTTTGAAAGAAATGAAGTATGGGAGCTGGTACCAAGACCTAAAGGTACTAATGTCATTGGAACTAAATGGGTTTACAAGAACAAGTCAGATGAACAGGGAACTGTTATCAGAAACAAAGCAAGGCTAGTTGCTCAAGGATACACCCAAGTTGAAGGAATTGACTTTGATGAAACCTTTGCTCCTGTAGCCAGACTTGAGTCAATTAGGCTATTGTTAGGGATTGCATGTATTCTGAAATTCAAACTATACCAGATGGATGTGAAGAGTGCTTTCTTGAATGGATATTTGAATGAGGAAGTCTATGTAGAACAACCTAAAGGTTTTGCAGATCCAAACCACCCTGATCATGTATACAAATTAAGAAAAGCTCTTTACGGTTTGAAACAAGCTCCTAGAGCTTGGTATGAGAGACTAACTGAGTTTCTTACTATCAATGGATACAGGAAAGGAGGGATAGATAAAACTCTTTTTGTTAAAGATGAAGAAGGGAAGATTCTGATAGCTCAGATCTATGTGGATGATATTGTATTTGGTGGGATGTCAGACAAGATGACTAGAAATTTTGTTGATCAGATGCAATCTGAATTTGAAATGAGTCTAGTTGGAGAATTAACCTATTTTCTTGGGCTGCAAGTCAAACAGATGGAAGACTCAATCTTTCTCTCTCAGAGCAAGTATGCTAGAAACATTGTCAAAAAGTTTGGAATGGAAAATGCTTCTCACAAAAGGACACCAGCACCTACCCATTTGAAGCTGTCCAAAGATGAAAAGGGAACCAGTGTTGATCAAAGTCTATACAGAAGCATGATAGGAAGTCTGCTGTATCTTACAGCCAGTAGACCTGATATTGCCTTTGCTGTTGGGGTATGTGCTAGGTATCAAGCAGAACCCAAAACCAGCCATATCAATCAAGTCAAAAGGATCCTGAAATATGTGAATGGTACTTGTGAATATGGAATGCTCTACTCTCATGGGTGTGAACCCATTCTCACTGGATATTGTGATGCAGACTGGGCAGGAAGTGCTGATGACAGAAAAAGTACTTCAGGAGGGTGTTTCTTCTTGGGTAATAATCTTATTTCATGGTTCAGCAAGAAACAAAATTGTGTGTCCCTGTCCACTGCAGAGGCAGAATACATTGCAGCAGGAAGTAGCTGCTCTCAGCTTGTTTGGATGAAACAAATGTTAACAGAATACAATGTCACACAAAATGTCATGACATTATATTGTGACAATTTAAGTGCCATCAACATCTCAAAGAATCCCATTCAGCATAGCAGGACCAAGCACATTGATATTAGACATCATTACATTAGAGATCTTGTTGAAGATAAAACAATTGTCTTGGAACATGTTGCTACAAATCTTCAACTAGCTGATATTTTCACAAAAGCCTTGGATGCAAATCAATTTGAAAATCTAAGAAGCAAACTGGGCATTTGTCTTTGTGAAGGATTATAGCAATTAATTGGGTGTGCGACCAGCAATATAGCTCACTTGACTGTCAAGTATACTCTGCTGATGGTGGTGATGATCATTCTGTTGGTTTTGATGGCTGATGAGGTTAAGGATGCTGATGCCCGGACTAGTAGTTCCAGTGAAGTGGAAATGAGTAAGGAGGATACTGAAGATACTGCTGGTTCTGAAGTGAAAATCTTTATCTGTTGTTTGGCTCCTTTTGTGGCTAGAAAGGGGGAGAAGTGAAAGTGATAGATGATGACTTGGTTGTTGCTGGTTGTTTACTGTAATTGTTTCTCTGTGTTACTTTTGGTTCCTTGGATGTACTATATTTAATCAAGCAGGATGTTGTTGGCTGACAGAATTTTTTTTTCTCTGGATTCCTGTTTCTATTGGCTGCTGTGTGTAATCTCTGATGGTATCATCTATTATTGTTTTAGCCAAAAATTCGCCAAAGGGGGAGTATGTAGATGTTTTTGATTGGCTGTATTTTTTGGTAAAACAAATAGTGTCTGTATCATGTCAAACCTGGTGTCATGATATGCATTGTTTTTGAAGTTTTTCTTGTGCAGGCTTTTACCTGATGTCAAGACCGATGTCATGACATCCGAAGCTGCTGTGTTTTATATTGTTCTCAGGATGGTTGTTTGATCTGTTAAGACTTTGCGCGCCTCTTTTGGAAACTTTGGATATTGATTTGTTTCAGAACAACGTTCTGCGATGTTTATTCATAGGATCTTTATTTTATGGAAATGGTTTTAAATTGGTTTAAAACTAATATTGGATCCAAGGCCCAGCTGCTGCAAGGTTATTTATAACATTTGAAGAAGCTGCTGTACGGTGTGGTTTTTTTTTAGGGTTTGCCGTCAAGAAGTTGGTTGTGTTTTTTCGTTTGTGTTGTAGTTTTCATGTAAGCCAAACAATCATGATGATGATTGTCTTGGTCTAGGTGTTTTGTTTTGTGTTGTAAGAAGTACTCAAAGCTTCTAAGCAAGAGTACTATTGTACTTGATCAAAGCTTTTAAGCAAGATCAAGTTGTGTTTTTGAAGAGTGTCTTCTTTTTCATTGGTTAGTTTATCATCACTGCTGTGATTGAGGGGGAGTGAGTAGGATCTCTGGTCTAGCGGTTTAGATTGAAGTTGCATTGGGTAGATATTAAGTGAAAAGCGTAATATTGAGTTGTATTACCTTGAATTAATATTACTTATAGTGGACTTCCTCCCTGGCTTGGTAGCCCCCAGATGTAGGTGTGTTTGCACCGAACTGGGTTAACAATTTTCCTGTGTTGTGTTTCTGTTTGCACTTTGTTCATTTGTTTAAAAACATTCAGATAGTGATGTCGTGACATCCTGTAAGACATCGCGTGTCTGAGTCCAGAATTTCATAATCAGGTAATAGTAAATACAAGAACATAAACTGCTGAAAAACGAATTTGATGAAAATCAAAGAAAAATAGTATAATCATGCATTAGTTAAACCAAGCCATCCCTCTTGAAACTATACTTAACGGAAAAAAATCCACACATAGCCATCCCTCTTTGAACTATAGTTAAGGGAAAACAAATCCCTTTTCCATAAAATCAGTGTTCCTCCTGCAGCACCTTTCGTACTGCTACATGACCATTCTACCTTCTTATTACCCCATAATTCAAAAACAAGACTACACTCGATAGCTTTTAATTTAGTTTCTTGTAAAAAACAGATATCGAAATTTCCTGATATGATTAAATAGTTAATCATCTTCCTCTTTGTTCTGCTACCTCCTCCTCTAATATTGTAAGATAATATTTTCATGGGGACCTCTGATTAACTGCCTCCCTTTTATCATTTCCAACTTTGTCTCTAATTTCCATCTCCTTGATAGCTTTGACTGTCTCTTCCTTCTTCACCTTGCTTGTAATACAATACATTCAAAATATCATTTAAATGAAAACTTAATTATGAACAAAGTAATTAAAGAAGTATTGGAGAACTATTAAAGAACGTACTAGAGAGAATCAGGTGGACCAGTGATAGTGACATTACATTCACATACATTGCGTTCATCAACCAAACATTCTGAGAAGTAATCTAAAGGGGTTTTGCAAAGATATGTGAAAAATAGTATAATCATACAATAGTTAAACCAATAACACAAACTGCAGAAAACATATTTCATGAAAAACAATAAAATCATGCATGAGTTAAACCAAGAACACAAACCGCAGTAAACAGATTTGATAAAATAAATGAAAAACTATATAATCATGCATTAGTTAAACCAAGAACACAATTTGCAAAAAATAGATTTATGAAAATCAATGAAAAACAGTATAATCATGCATTAGCTAAACCCGGAACACAAATTACAGAAAACATATTTGATGAAAAACAATATAACCATGAATTAGTTAAACCAAGAACACAAACTGCATAAAACGGATTTGATGAAAATAAATGAAAAATGTGAAAAAATTGGCGAGGTTTGAACCGTTGAATTGTTTCTGAAGGAGAAATCGTGCTTGTGACGTTACTAGAGAGAGAGAAAATGATTAGAAAGATTGAGTGTAAAATTAACTGCATAAAACAGATTTGATGAAAATCAATGAAAAAATGTGAAAATTTTGGCAAGGTTTGAACCGTTGAGTTGCTTCTGAAGGAGAAATTGTGCTTGTGACATTGGTAGAGAGAGAAATCAGTTGGAAAGGTTCAGTGTAGAATTTGTTATAGAAAACGAAGTGTGAGAAAATTCATATGCATACACTTGAACTATGTTAGGTATAGTTAGTCAATAGTTGAAGCTGTTAATGGATTCAGTTATTTTCATAAACTATTAGCGAAGTTAAACGAACTGCAAACGTTTCGAGTCTATTTTAGTGATCTATTTTTATAGAGAAGTATCAATTGAAGTTAAAATTTTATTGAAGAACCATTATTTATTGAGAAATATCAATTGAAGTTAATAATTTATTGAAGAACCATTTTTATTGATAAATATCAATTGAAATTAATAATTTATTGAAGAAACGTAATTCCAAAAGGAAAGTTAAATCAAGCAACAACCATTTCCTTAAATTGTTGTCCCCGCTTCTAGTCCTTAAAATCTATAATTGTGATTCTCATAAAGAAGAACATTTTCTAAGAAAAAAAACAATGTTGAGATGTAGGGAAAAATGCCAAAAGGGAAAGTCACTATCGTGCCAATTTGATGGCAGCCAAAGGGGCACCATTGGGCTAGTATGAGAACTCTAAAACTATAGAAGTATAAAATATTTAGACACAGAAAGAAGAAAAATTTATTGAGTGACTAATAATGATACATGGGAGTGAGATTTAGTTCGACACTCATCTTAGAAGATACAATAAATTAATATTAAATCCGCTTTAGATTTTAATAATTAAAATGCATAATTAAATGCTAGTTGAATTTTACCACTCAAGGCATCCTCCAAAATATTTCCATCTACTACTTCAAAATAGTAGCCACTACACTTTGCATCAGTTAATGCATTGGCGAAGCCACCATGCTTAGAAATATATATATTGATTGTACTACATTAAACATAATACACAAATTAAAAATGAAATTAAGTTACTTAATTTTATTATTTACCGACAAAGGGGTCGTGTACAGTATCGTATACCGGAGGAGCTGCTGTCATGCATTAGTTAGTAGCAGATTCATCGACTTGATTTATATGTGGATCGGTCATGCTGGTATTTTGGTTTGGGTGCAGAGTTCCATTATCAGTTCCGAATCGGCGATTTTTTTTAGCAATTTCCTCATTGCTTTGTTTGATTGGGGTTGGTCTGGATTGTTTAGCATTCAGCTGTTTGGTGTTGAGATCGTGGTGCTGTCATTTTTCCGTTGTTTCAAAATGGCTTGTTTTTCAAAAGTGGTTTGTGGCTGCGGTATACTGCTAATCAAGGTGGCGTACCATTTGTTCAGTTACCATCTAGCCTCGTTCAATGGAGTTTTGTCTTTTAATCCGATGATCGGAGTCTGTAGGATTGGGGTTATGTTTATTGGTATTGCAGTTATACTGCATTTGGTGTTTAAAATTACATATGTTTTTTAAGTTAGAGAAAACCTCTAAGAAGTGGAGTGTTTTTTGGTTTTGGGGTCTTATTTACTGTCATTTATGTTAGCAGCTGGTTGGTGGTATTAGGATGCCATACTGTTTTCTTGCATAAGTTGTAATAGGAGAAACATAAATTGTACTCAAGTTTGGGCATTTCAGATGCCTTAGTTTTAATATAATTTATTTTTGCTCTTTAAAAAAAATTAATTTAATTATTTAATTATAAGTTTAATTAAACATACCCATTCATTTTTTGAAAAATATATTCAGAAAGCGTGAGCTATGCATGCAAAAAGTGATTAGTTAGATAATAATTAATAAAACTAAAAAAAATATTGATTTTATTTTAAGTAATCCTACCTCATAAATGCGCTAGACATTGCACATTTTTTGGGAATCCAAATATGTTACACGGATGACCATTTGTATAACAGTGTGTTATAATAAAACAAAACATTATGGATTATAAGTACACTACGAATTATTAGCAAAATAATCTAAAAGATAATGTATTAAAGATGAAAGAAGATACCATATTATATTGTTGGTTATTAGAACCTTCTTTAGTGTTGATTTGAGAATCGTCTACCAGAAGAACTTGTAAACCATTTGCCAATTTTATAACCTAATATATTGTATGATCATACCATGACTTCATAAATGAGTATTTCCCCATATATTTTATGTTCAAAATTAAAATAAGGAATGAAAATGACAATTAAATTTAAATTACATATTAACTCAAAACCTTAAAGTATTTGGTTAATGTCTTCTATCACTTATAAAGTGTTCATCCTATCATTTTTCCATCTAATGTAGGAATCATCACTCATACTTGACATGCATAATTAAAAAAAGAACATAAAATACAGAATAGGAATTTGATGAAAATCAATTAAAAATAGTATAATCATGCAATTGTTAATACAAGAACACAAACTGTAGAAAAACAAAATTTAAGAAAATCAAAGAAAAACAATATAATCATGCCTTAGATAAACCAAGAACACAGAGTGCAAAAAAAAAGATTCGATGAAAATCAATGAAAAACAATATAAACATGCACTAATTAATTCAAGAACACAAACTACAGAAAACAAATTTGATGAAAATAAATGAAAAATAGTATATGTATGCCTTAGTTAAACTAAGAACACAAACTGCAGAATACAAATTTGATGAAAATCATTGAAAAAAAGTATAATCATGCAATAGTTAAAACATGAACACAACTGCAGAAAATGGATTTGATGAAAATAAACGAAAAACAGTATAAACATGTATTAATTAATCCAAGAACACAAACTGCAAAAAACAGATTTGATGAAAGTCAATGAAAAAAATATATTCATGCGTTAGCTAATCCAATAACACAAACTATTGAAAACGGATTTCATGAAAATCAATGAAAAACAGTATAATGATATGATGAAAATTAGTGAAAACTGTATAATCATGTATTAGTTAAACAAAGAACACAAACTCGAGAAAACAAATATGATGAAAATCAATGAAAAACAGTATAATCATCCATTAGTAAAGCCAAGAACAAAAACTATAAAAAAACATAATTGATGAAAATCGATGAAAATTAATATAATCATGCATTAGTTAAACCAAGAACACAAACTCGAGAAAACAAATATGATGAAAATCAATGAAAAACATTATAACCATGCATCATTAAAACCAAGATCAAAAACCGCAGAAAATGTAATTTATGAAAATCGATGAAAATTAGTATAATCATGCATTAGTTAAACCACAAACACGAACTGTAAAAAACAAATTTGATGAAAATCAATGAAAATTAGTATAATCATGAACCAGTTGAACCTAGAACACAAGCTTTAGACAACAGTTTTGATGTAAATCAATGAGTATAATCATGGCTTAGTTAAACCAAGAACACAAACTTCAGAAAACAGATTTAAAGAAAATCAATGAAAAAATGTGAAAATATTGGCGAGTTTTGAACCATTGAATTGCTTCTAAAAGAGAAATTGTGGCTGTGACATTGCTAGATAGAGAGAACAGTTAGAAAGATTGAGTGTAGAATTGACTACAAAATACGAATTTGATCAAAATTATTGAAAAAATGTGAAAAGATAACAAGTTTTAAACCGTTGACTTTCTTCTGAAGGAGAAATTGTGCTTGTGACATTGCTAGAGAGAGAAATCGGTTAGAAAGTTTGAGTGTAGAATTTGTTAAAGAAAACGAAGTGCAAGAAAACGATGGCGGCCAAAGGGGCACCGTTGTGCTAGTATGAAAACTCTAAAACTATTGAAGCACAAAATATTGAGACAAAGAAAGAATAAAATTTTATTGAGTGTGCAACTCTATGATAAAATTTAATATAGTTGTGTTATACAAGGGCGACTAATAATGATACATCGGAGTGAGATTTTGTTTGACCCTCCTCTTAGAAGCTACAAATAATAAATATTAAATTTGCTTTAGATTTTAATAATTAAAATTCATAATTAAATGCTAATAGAACTTTACCTCTCAAGGGAAACCTCCAAAAAATTTCCATTTACTACTTCAATATAGTAGCCATTACACTCTACATCAGTAAATAAATTGACGAAGCCACCATGCTCAGAAATATATTAGTGGTACTATATTAAACATAATACACAAATTAAAAATGAAACTAAGTTAATTAGTTATATTATTTTACTATAAGTTAAATTTAACATACCCGTTCATTTTTTGAAAAATGTTTGCTCTTTTCCAAATGTATGTACTATGCATGCAAAAAGTGATTAGTTAGATGATAAATAATAAAACTAAACAAAACATTGACTTTATTTTAATTAACCCTACCTAACAAATGCTCTGGACCTTGCACATTTTTTGGGAATCCAAATATCCTACTCGGACGACCATTGGTGCAACAGTGTGTTGTAATAAAACAAAACACTATGGATTATAAGCATACTATGAATTAATAAGTAAAATAATCTAAAAGATAATGTATTAGAGAAGGAAAGAAGATACCATATTATATTGTTGGTTGTTAAAACCTTCTTTAGTGTTGATGTGAGAATCGTCTACTAAGAAGGACTTGTAAACCATTTGTCAATTTTATAACCCGATATTCTCTATGATCATACCTTGACTTGATATTTGAGTTTTTCTCCATATATCTGTTGTTCTAAATAAAAATAAGGAATGAAAATGAAAATTAAATTTAAATTAAGTATTAATTTAAAACCTTAATGTATTTGGTTTATGTCTTGTGTTGCAGGATTCATTATTCACACTTGACATGCATAATTAAACCAACAACACAAGATGCAGAATACAAATTTTATGAAAATCAATGAAAAATAGTATAATCATGCAATAGTTAATACAAGAACACAAACTGCAGAAAACAGATTTGATGAAAATTAAATAAAACAATATATTCTTGCATTAGTTAAACCAAAAACACAAAGTGCAAAAAACGGATTCAATGAATACCAATGAAAAACAGTATAATCATGCATTAATTAATCCAAGAACACAAAACGCAAAAAACATATTCGATAAAAATCTATGAAAAGTAGTATATTCATGCATTAGTTAAACCAAGATCACAAACTGCAAAAAACGGATTTGATGAAAATCAATGAAAAACAATATAATCATGCATTAGTTAAAACAAGAACACGGCTGCAGAAAACAAATTTGGTGAAAATCAAAGAAAAATAGTATAATCATGCAGCAGTTAAACCATGAACACAAACTGCAGAAAACATATATGTTCAAAATCCAAGAAAAATAGTATTATCATACACCAGTTAAACTAAGAACACAAAGTGCAGAAAACAGATTTGATGAAAATCAAAGAAAAAAGCAGTATAATCATGCATCAGTTAAACCAATAACACAAATTGCATAAAATATTTTGATGATAATTAGTGAAAATAGTATAATCACGCATCAGTTAAACCATGAACACAAACTGTAGAAAACATTTTTGATAAAAATCATTGAAACAGTATAATCATGTGTCGCCCTCGGTTTTTTATCTCGTGAGATACGAACTGACTCTTCTTTTATTTTTTGAGTTTTGAAAATCAGAGAGTCGCCACCGACTTTTATTTTATCCAATTAAGGAAAGGTTTATAAAAGAAACAGAAAAAGACCTTTAAGAGATTTTGGGTTCGGGGGTAGGTTATACAAAGGGAAGGTATTAGCACCCCTTTGTATCCATGGTTATCCATGGGCTCTTAATTGCTTAGCTCACTTGTTTGAATCATTTGTCTTGCCTTGAAATGCTTGTATGTGGTTTTAAAATACCTTTGTAAATTGACTTTGTAATGATCCTTGTGCGGATGTATACAAAGTGTTTTATCTTTCGAAAGATGTTTTGAAAAAAAAAAGATCTTTAACTTCGTAATGATCCTTGTTTGGATATATACCAAGTATTGTCTTTTTTGAAAGTTTTATTTTGAAAAACAGTGAATATGTGAGACATTTGTTGTTTCGATTTGAGCAAGCAATTAGGAGATCTATCCTAGTTTTATAAGGTCCTTTCCTATTTCTTTTAGAAAATTCTCCTTTTACCGGATGTAAACAAAAGTTTGGATTTGCATTTGAAACAGTAGAATTGATTTTGAAAAGAGTAACAAAGGGATTACCCTAAGAGGTGCAAGTGTGATCGTGTTATGATTTTCAGGTATTTTTGTCTTTGAATTTAGTGATCTAGCGCTTCAGTTATTATCTTTGACATACACGCAGTTTTATATGTACAGAAATTAAAGTGCGGGAATGTAAAATGCGGAAAGTAAATCTACGCTATTACATGGCTTCGGGAGGGGGATTACAATAATAATCGGGAGCACGAAAACTAAAACCCTAAGCTAAATTATTACATTACTCGTGCGAGAATTAAATCTAAGCTATTACAAATAATTTACAGGATTTTGAATAAAGCAAACAAATTACATTAAAAATAAAATCGAGGAATGGAAAGGGTGGATGATAAAGGAAAAATAAAGTTTTGAAAATAAGATAAAAATCCTAAGTCTAAGTTTATTTTAAACCAAAGTTATTTTTTTTGATGTTTTTAATTAAATTAAGAGTCTAATTTAACCTAATTAAAAGACTAAATGATAGAAAAAAAAATCTAACCTAATTTAATTAAATCTAAATTAAGTCTAAACTAGTTGTCAATTAATTTTAAACTAAAACTAATTTTTTTTGTAATTTTTGGAATTGATTTTAAGGTTATACTAAATTAATTAAACTAATTAATTATACTAAATAAATTAGCCTAATAAGATAATAATATATATTTTTATTATATTCAGAAATTAAGTGGTAAAATATAAAAACCTAAATCTAAAAGAAGAATAATTTTGAGTGATTTTGATTGGTTGATATTTAATTAAAAGTAAAAAAAACTAATTAATTAAGATGGCAGGGGGTGTATTAAGCAGTTTGGAATTTGAACTGAAATCAATTGTTTTTGCGTTTGGGCCTTTAAAACGTGGGGTGTGAAGAGCAATACGCATGGGCCCAGTTCAATTGCTTCTATTTTTTCTGAATTTAAGTCTGGTGGGGTCCACGTTTTTAAGTAATAACCAATCACGTTTTAACGTTTTGCCACGCAAGCCATGGACCTGTTGACTAGCCAATGGGAAGACTGGAAGGGGCCACGCGTGCGCTGACTCTCCCCTGGGACTTATTGACCGCCGGAACAGTGTCTTCCGGTTGTCTTCTCCGGCGAGGTGGTTTTTAGAACCTACAAAATCGTTAGTTTTGAAGCAAAAAGAATACCCTACCCACCTAATTTGAACCTCCTGAACACGATGGTGGCCTTGGTTTTTCCTAAAAGTGTTTGTATTAAGAGATTCGAAGCAAAAAGTTCAAACATGGTTAAACATGGCAAAGGTTATTTTAGGGATCTATGCTTCGATGTGCTACGTCAAAGCTACTATAAATCACTTCACAAACTCAAACCAAACGTTAGATATGATTTATATATGCATGTGAATGAGATATAGGTTCAAGAAAATTTACCAACTCGGAGAGAGTGAGTGAGGCTTCTTTGAGGTGTTTTAGCTTCGTGTAAGGGTTGGGTTTTGGTATATGAAGGCTCAGAAGAGTGTTTGTGTGTTTGGTTTGGCTTGAGAATGGATGGAAAATAAAATTCGAATTTTGCAAGTTCTTTGATATTTTTTGAAAATTTGTGAGTTTCTTGGCTATTCTTTTGCTAGATATTTGTGTGTGTGTTGTTGATGAAGTATCCTACTTCATTTATAAGCAATGGAAGTGCTGCAAATTGAAGCTATCAAGCATTGATTGCTTTTTGAACTTTTGATTTTTTAATATTAAAAATCTTTGAATTTTTTACCATGGCTTGATTTTCTTCATCCCTCTTGCTCTAGGCCTGCTATGTACCTTCATGCTGCAGAGTATTGATCAACTTTGATGGCTTTAGCTTAAGAATAAAGCATGGTATCATTATCCTTCACCATTTCTTTTTTAATTTAACTTTAAATGTAATAAAATTAAACCAAAAAAGAAATAAAAATTTTATGGGCCTTAGGTTGGTCGTGGGAGGCCCTTAGCATCATTAGAATCATGTTTGTATCATGAAAACTTGGCACCTTTTTGAAAAAAAACATTTTTGATCAATGTTGGTTTCATGCATTTTCCGAAAAAATAGCCAACTTCAACAAGGCATAAATCCTTCAATTTTGATCATATGAAGGAGTTCTTGTACTTTTTAGAAACCTCAAGATGTCCTCTACAAGCTACTTTGGAAACTTTGTTTCAATTGGAGAAGTTATCTTGATGTTATGGCCTTTGACAAAAAACCACTTTTTGTTGACTTTGAAAATGACCTGTAATGTCTGAGCTCATATTTTTCAAATGGTGAATCCAATGACCATGGGATCAATTGCATTTGAAAGATAATTGAATTTCCTTCAAAACAAGCTTTGGTTGGAATTTTTTGAATGAACGAGGAGAGAGTTATGGCCGGTCAAAGTTCAGTTGACTTTTTAGGAGAAAACCCTAATTTTGAAACTTAGGGTTTTGTTGATTTTTGATCTTTTCTTGATGAATTATGATCAACCAATGATCAAATGATGAATCTTTTGACAAAATATGGATGTTGAAAAAAAATTTCATTTTTGACTGTCTGTTGACTTTTCTGTCAAACTGATCGTCTGTTGACTGTTTGAGCTGCTGACTGTGCGTCTGAGTGAATTGAAGTTTGAAAATTTGTATGGTGGTACTTTGAGACATATGGAGGTCCATGAAATCCACTTGAGGTCTCAAAAAACTTGTTCTCCTGAAAAAAACAAAAACCCTAGTTAGGGACTGTTTGTGTAGGAGACAATTAAGCGTACCTGATTTTTGTGCAGTGCTGAGTCTCTGCTGATCATGTTATTATCAGAAGACTTCTAGAAAAAAAATTTTGGAATTTTGAAATGCAAAAGATGGATTTGATTGATGGTGCAAAACACGGAGAATCGCGCTGTCAGCGGGTTTGACTGTCAACTGGCTGTCCGGGTATTAACGTAACAGTTAAAGTGAAAATTCAACAGTTAAAGTTAATTTTTTCTTTTTGTTTTTTTGATGTGTTAATGGTGAAAATTTATTTACATGAGTTGTTAAAAAAACACAGACATAATAAGTAAATAAAATATACCGTACGCGAACGAAATTACCGATAGTAACCTTGAAAAATATTTAATGCACAGAAAAATAAATATTTAACTGGCAGAAAACACACATAATATTATCTGGATAATTAAACTACAGTACGACAGATAGTACGACATTCAATACTGACAGTACAAATATTACATAATATGATGAACAGTACGACAAATAAACGGTATATTATTTGAAAACAAAAGATACGACAAACTTTAAAAATGACGATTAAAAACCCATGCTATAAATAACAACATATATATGATCGGGATTGTAAGCAACCCAAGTCCGCATTTTTCAGGACTATGCAGACAGAAAAAAGACATGATCACCACCAAAACAGTGATGACCATAAGGAAACACGTATCCATCCACTTTGCCATTTTTTGCCGGGGAAGAAGAGAAAATAAATATGAGGTAGAAGTTTGAGAAATTAGTTGAAATTTGATGTGAGAATTTATGGAAAAAATGAGAGGTATTTATAAAGTGAAAAGAAGGATAGAGACGTTGGGGAATGAAGTGATTCCGTACAAAAGAGGAAAATTTAAGTGGTAGTAGGATTTGAAAGAAAGTGTATGGTAGGGTTTGAAAAAGAGAGATGTATAGAATAAAGTTAGGATTTGATTTGAAAGAAAGAGATTTGAAAAGAAAGGAAGAGATTTTGAAAATAATAGAAGAGATTTTGAAAATAATAATAATATAGTACAAAAATTAGTGGGAAACAAAAACTAATAATAATTTACTTGTTACCAGTACAGTCTGAATCCCGGACTCTGTGCCTGCAAAAATTTAATTCTGTACCAATTGAAGGATTTGAAAACCTCTGCGTTGACTGTTTCGGAACCGTCCGAGGTTACCGCTTTAAGTCTTGGAGGTTGATCGTTATGGAACTGTCCAAAGTTTTTCCGCTTTAGATTTTGAAAGTTGATCTATGAGGAACCGTCTGAGGTATCAGCTTTAGATCTTTGAAGGTTGATCTTTGTGGAACCGTCTAAAGTATCCGCTTTAGATCTTTGAAGGTTGATCGTTGTGGAACCGTCTAAGGTATCCGCTTTAGATCTTTGAAGATTGACTGCTTTAAGGAACCGTCTAAGGTATCGACTTAGATCTGAAGGTAGATCATTAAAGAACCGTCCAAGGTATCGACTTAGATCTGTGTTGCTTGTTTTGAGTTGATAGGTGATTTGGAAAGAGAGATCCCTTCAGAATGAATCTTTGGCTTGATTATATCTGAGAGGAATGTTCGTCTGAATAGAATTCAGGGGAACACTGCATGTGATTGAGAACAACTTTTCTGAGGATATTCGTCCACCTGAAAAAAATTAAGTTAGTGACATGCAATGTTATGATGCATGTAATGTATATGTTGAGATTCTCAATCTAAATGAGAACGTGCATGTTATGTATGCGTTTGTCATGAAACATTATATGCTATGTATGAATATGCGTATGATGTATGACTTATGCAGTTTAGAGCGTATCAAACTTCTAGTTGGAAAAATAAATCCCTGCTTGCTATTTTGGAAACGAAGGCATTGTGATTGTTGATGATCTTTGTTATCTTGTTCAGGTATACTCAGCTGGGGAACTTCCTTCTGGACCAGGGTGTTCTATTGAGGGATCTTTGACTACCACTTGGGGATGAAGATAATTTGAAAGTTCTGATTTTTGATGCCCTTTGAGTGGGAATAAGAAAGATGCGTAATCCTCCGATGCACTATTTGACCAAGCCTCGGTGTGGAGGATCACACTTTCTGGGGATAGTGATCTTGAACAGCCCTGCTGGGGAATGATATTTCTCGAATCACTTTGTTGGAGAGAAAAATCTCATTGAGGAATTTGCTGAGAAATACATCTCTGTTGGGGAACTTTTCTCCTGATGCTGGTTTCGGGATGATGTCCAGATGATTGGGACATTATCTGAATGCTATTCCTGTTTTTCTTCTAAACATCAATCATATTCAGATGCATATGTTCATTCAAAATTATCATTGGGACGTTTACGTATTCAAAACAGGAAAAGTGAAAACATTGATTTTGAGCATGAGCTGTATTGATTTTGAAAGAGAGCCATAATAGGCGGATTAGTACAAGGAGACAAAATTCCTAGTAGTAGGAAATTGTCATAAAACTTTGAAAAGTACTTATAAAGAGAAATAGCTATGTGAAAACAATCCAGTCAAGTTTCAACTCTGCTATTGCCAATCTGTCTTTGAGTATCTCATCCCTCACTTGTTGGAAGAAAAAGATTGAACTGATTGGTTCCTTTGATGTGTTGAACCTTGAAGGTGAGTAGGTAGCCAAACGGGACATAGTCGTACACTTTATTCCCTAACTTTTGCCTAGGCTGCCTTTTCAGGTTTTCAACCTAGCGGGATAATTATATTTTTTTAGTCTCTAACTTTTGCCTGGATCGCCCTTTCAGGTTTTCAATCCACCGAGACGCTCATTTTTTTGCCTAAGTCGCCCCTTCAGGTTTTCAACTTAGCGAGCTTTTCTTTAAACGAAGTACTTTTTGACTATGTCCGCATTTACAGGGTGTGGGAAATCCTCGCCATCCATAGTGGTAAGCAACATGGCTCCGCCGGAGAATACCTTCTTGATTACAAATGGTCCCTCATAAGTAGGAGTCCACTTGCCCCTGGGGTCACCTTGTGGTAAAATGATGAGTTTGACAACCAAATCACCGGTTTGGTATGCCTGACTTTTGACTTTCTTGTTGAAGGCTTTGATCATACGTTTCTGGTACAACTGACCATGACAAATAGCTGCGAGCCTCTTCTCATCAATCAAATTGATCTGGTCCAACCGAGTCTGAATCCAATCGTCTTCGTCTAGATCAGCTTCTTTCATAATACTTAGGGAAGGAATCTGAATTTCAATTGGAAGAACTGCCTCCATACCATAGACTAAGGAGAATGGAGTTGCCCCTGTTGAAGTACGCGCTGATGTGCGATAACCATGAAGAGCAAAAGGTAACATCTCATGCTAGTCTTTGTAGGTTATTGTCATTTTTTGTATGATCTTCTTGATGTTCTTATTGGCAGCTTCCACCGCGCCATTCATCTTTGGTCGATATGGAGAGGAATTATGATGTTTGATCTGGAACTGTGTGCAAAGTTCAGTAATCATCCTATTGTTTAAATTTGTGCCATTGTCTGTGATGATCCTTTCAGGGATGCCATACCGACAAATGAGATTATGCTTGATAAACCGGGCCACAACATTCTTGGTGACTGAAGCAAATGAAGCTGCTTCTACCCACTTTGTGAAGTAGTCAATAGCGACTAGGATAAAACGATGTCCGTTGGAGGCAGTAGGCTTGATTTCTCCAATCATATCAATACCCCACATTGCAAAAGGCCAAGGAGCCGTCAGGATGTTTAATGGGACTGGAGGTACATGTACTTTGTCAGCATATATCTGACATTTGTGACAAGTTCTGGAGTGATGATGGCAATCTGTCTCCATGGTAGACCAGTAATAACCTGCTCTTAAGATCTTTTTATCCATTGTATGTCCACTTGAATGAGTACCAAAGGCACCATCGTGTATGTCTTCGATAATCTGTTCTGCTTCATTCTTATTCACACAACGAAGCAAAGTCGAGTCATGGTTGCATTTGTACAGGATTCCATTACTTAGAAAGAATTTGGCAGCAAATCTTCTTAGAAACTTTCTATCGTTAATGGATGCCCCTTCAGGGTACTCCTGAGCTTCGAGATATCTTTTTACTTCATGGATCCATGGTTTTTCTTCCACTCCTTCGGTATCAATCTCATTGCAATAGGCTGGTTCATCCTGTCTGTAAATGGTGATCATTGGCGCCTCATTGTCCCACCTGACTTTGAACATAGATGACATGGTAGCTAAGGCATCAGCTAGTTTATTTTCTTCACGCGGGATGTGTTCAAAAGTGATTTCTTCAAAATAAGGAATCAAACTCAGCACATATTTTTTGTATGGAATTAGATTCGGGTGCTTCGTGTCCCATTCCTCTTTGACTTGATAAATTACAAGGGCCGAGTGTGGTGTCGTTTTTTTTACCTCCCCGTTTCACTTGGGAGGACGGCACGCTAGACCCTTCACGCGAAATTTGGAAGGAGAATGCGCCCGTGGTGGGATGAATTTTATTTCAGTTCTTCCTACGATATCACACGAACTTTCTTATTTGTCCTACGAGTAGGAAAGGGGAAGAAAGATCTCAACTAAACCCTAGGAGTTTGCTAAGTGTGGGGATTCACCTAGACTAGAAATTCTGGAGTCCGGGAGGTCGGTTATACATAGGGAAGTGTTTAAACACCCTACATATCTGTAGTACTCTACAGGAACCTTCTCCGTGTCATTGTGATTGTGTTTACTGCTAATGATTGGGAAAGTTTCTCCTTTGTGTTAGGAGAAGGAATCGAATTGAATAAAAGAAAGACAGACAGACAGACTGACTATTTTTGGTATTTTATTAGCTCGCTGAGGTTCCTTGTGAACCTCATGCCTACATATCCCTAATGGAAGTCAGAGCTTAATGTAGTTCGGGGAACTAATTAATTATTAATTGTTTTTGGGTGCCTTGCTTGAAGCTCAAGGTTGAAGCTTGAATTAAATCTCTGTTTACAGTAAAGAGACATGAAGTCATCTTTATAGAGAGGTATTTCTACTATTCCACCACAAACATTTTGAAAGAGTGACAGAATAACTGGATTCATTTCATTAAGAGAGTGACCTTACTTGTGTGTTTGCAAGTATGCTAGTATCTCTTGAATGAAAGAAAGATGCTCGTCCAAATTAGGGAAAGTGTACAAGTCTGGGGATGTGCCAGAGCATGTCTTTCAGAGTCCTAAATAGGAGACTTTGATTGAAATTGAAATGTGTAATGTTTGTTTGTTTGAATGTGTTGAGATAGAGGAAAGATCTCTCTAGAGAGATAAGCTATGTCTATCTACTGTATAAAAGATTTGATTTTTTAGCTGGCTTGTATGAGGCCCAAGCTTGAGGCTTTTTAATTGATTGATTATGATTATGACTCTGGGAGAAAACTCCACTAGGGATTAATTTACAAGGGATTTTTATGTTCTGTACAAAGCCCAGAATTGAGGCTGACTCTACTTGGGGAGAATCTATTTTGATGGGTTTTATTTGGTGTTCTGTACAAAGCCCATAATTGAGGCTGACTGTAACTAGGGGAAATATTATTTTCTGCCTTGTATGAAGCCCAAGGTTGTGGCTGACTATTAACAAGGAGTTTTATTGTTTTGGTGCCTTGTATGAAGCCCAAGGTTGAGGCTAACTGTTTTTGTTGGATTTTTGACTCTATTGAAGGATTTATTTTATTAAAAGACTGATTTTTTGGAAGCTAACCCTTTCCAGGGATTTTGACTCAGCTGGAGAAATTGTCTGTTAAAAGACTGATTTTTGTCATGTTTTTGGAGGCTGACCCTTTCCAGGGGTTTTGACTCTTTTTGGGGAAATTATCTCCTAAGAGAATGAATCTTTGGTTTTTTGAAGATGTGATTTTGGAGGCTAACCCTTTCCAGGGGTTTTTGTTGAAATGAAAGAATGTGTTGTGGAGGCTAACCCTTTCCAGGGGTTTTTGTTGAAGTGAAAGAATGTTTGGAGGCTAACCCTTTCCAGGGGTTTTGTTGAAATGATTGGCAGAAAGATTATCTAGTGAGACTTCTTGTTTAAAGCCCAAGATGAAGGCTGACACTGACTAAGGATAAGCAAACATGGATCCGAGACTCTGCTAAGGAAGATTGATGAGGATAAGGGTGACAGAGACTGTCCATGTCTCTCATTCCAAAAGGTGTACTCAATGTGAAATTGAGACAAACTTAGCTTGTTTAAGGTCTGGTTTAAATTGGAAGAAACTCACCAGGGTATGTTAAAAGGTGACTAAAGACCTGTTCCTATGTTTATAAGAAACCTGATGGGTCCTTGTATACAAGCTCAAGAGGAAGCTGGAAATGCTTTTAAGAAGCCTGTGGGTCCTTGTACAAAGCCCAAGAGGAGGCTAGTCGAGGGTCATCGAGGGTCCTTGTTATAGCACAAGAGAAAGCTATGTAGTTTTGAACTTATTTTGGCTCTAAGCAAATGGGTAAGAGGTTTCACCGGGAATAATTCCTCTTTGGGTGGATGTGTCCTATTTTTGGATTCTAAGGTTTTTGCCAAGATGTTTCACCGGGAATAATTCATCTTGGGGGTTTGAACTACAGATCTCTAATTAGGAAAGAGCCTTCACCGGGAAGACATTCTCAATCCTAGGTCATATTCCTATAATATATATATATATATAGTTTAACTGTCCTAGGGTTTATACTCAAACGTAGTTCTAAACTAATATATATATGCACAGTTTATATTTGACAGTAATTTAAATAAAAGACTGTAAATTGAAAGCTTGTAAAGCCTAACCTGGATGGAGTGGAGGCCTTTGAAGAAGTATGTACAAAGCCTTACCAGTAATTGATGGATAACAGTTGAATATATAGGATAAACAGTTGATGATTTTTGAAAACAGAAGAAGTGGAGATGGACAAAGGTCACATAGGTATCTGAAGAGTTTCACCGGGAATAATGCCCTTCAAATACCAGAAGAATGTTTTGAAAACAGAAAGGAGATTTTGAAAATACAGTTTTGAAAACAAGCTAAGAAGAGAAGAAGGTGTTGGGACGACTTACACTCTATTAGAGGCCCACTTGAAAAATGATTTACTGTTTATGAGAAACAGTTGAAAATGATTGAAATGATATAAGGTTTTGTTGTTTGAAAACCTTAATCATCTGTTTGATCGGAGATTGAAAACAGTTTTGTAAATTGACAAAAGTCAACTTAATTAAGGTAAAGATGAAATCTATACCTAATTAAGACCTAAATAAATAGGGTTTTATCATAAAATTATTCACAAAGTAATTAGGTTAAAATAAAATGAAAATATATATTTTAAAGTGTTTAAGAAAACATTTAAAACATACTATTTTAAACCTAATTAAAATACATGAAATAAATAATATTTTTATGATTTTTTTTTTGGTTATTCATAAAATAGGTATATTAAATAACAAGTGTGTGAAAAATGAAGTGAAAATGAATTAATTTGATAGGTGAATTAATTGTGTGAAGTTTGTGAGAAAAATGAAAGAAAATGGGTGTTAAAAAAAAAGTTTGGCCCTTGGAGGATTTGAACCCACGCCCTCTAGGTCACACACTCAAAACAAACACCACTGAGCCAACGCGCGTGTGGTGATAGCAAACTGGCTTCAAGGCAATTCATATATTGCTTAAGTGTATAGGAGCAAAAAGAAAATAAAATCAAAAGGTCTGAGGCGAGGGGGATTCGAACCCCAGACCTTGGGCATGAGGAGACTAAGAGCGCATGTGAGGCAACTAGGGCAAACAATGAATTCGTTTGTAAAACACAAACCATTCAAAATAAAATAAACTTGTCCCTCAGATTTGAAATTTACGCGCCACCACCATTGTCATCTTCTTCCTCAAGCTCCAACAATTTGAATTTCTGAACTCTCTCAATCCTCAACCATTTGCAACGATATAAAGACCAAACTTGCTCTAAATTCACTCACGATTCTAGATATGTAACTATTATGAATTTATATTAACTATATCTACTGAATTATCTAAAATACGTGAAGAACCCTAAAATTTGGAATTCAAATTAAATGACTATACTGAAGCATAAATGACTGATGATAGAGGGTTTTTAATCCTCTTATGATGCTGAATAGAATGGTGTTGAGTTTTAGCCAGAAAGATACACGAATCAAAGAGATGGAGTTGAGAAACTTACCTCTGAAAATGAAGGTCGTGAGGATGTTAGAGAGCACCTGGGCTTGTATGAATGATCCCAAAAGCTTCCTTGTGACTCAGTGATGCTAACTGGATGTTTATTGTAACTTCAATTCTCCTGAATTGCTCTATGGACCTCCCTCGATTTGAGCTTCAAGTGAACATGGAGAGTGATGATTCTTGAGTTACAGACGAGCTGCAGCCATCTGGATAGCTCCACTACCTTCTATGGAACGTGCCTGGATGCTTGGCTTTGTTGGAAACCTTCTGAATTGCTCTATGGACCTCCAACTGCAACAGCTCCAAAGTGAGAGCAACAATGGCGTTCCTCCACTTACAGAAGTGATCCAGGTGCTTGGATCACCTCAAATGAACCTCCTTGAGATGTTAGAATGCTTACTTTCCAAAGATAAGCTCTGGTTTGAAGAAAACGATTCTTCTTGCCAAAGAAACTTTGAAAAACAATAAGCATGAGAAGAGAAAGAGAAAGCAAGGAATATGGTTGCTTTGGTGTGTTTTTCTACTGAGGTATGCTCTCCTATTTATAGGCAAATGATTCAGTACTGATTGAGAGAGTGAGCTTGCTTAGTGAAGTGAATTTGGTTTCTTAGCCATGAAGAAATTTCAAAGAATATCCAAGTGTGATCATTGCATTTTCGAGCCAGCTCCCTATCCATTGATTCTATCTGATCTTAGGGAAATTTCAGATACAAAGTGAGCTCTAATTGGTTGGTGAGAAGATTCCTTGGGTGATTCATCAATTTGCCATAAATTCTCAAATGTAATCATTACATAATCACATGTTCTTGTTTTAGGAATCTTCCTCAATTATCATGGCATGGTGAAAATGAATGCATGGAATGTTTTCAGATGTGTTATGGGTCGTGTAGCATCCATAATTGAGGTCATGTGCACAAAATTGCAAAGTTCAAAAATGATGCATGACCTATAATTTCACTTCATGAGGCCAACTTTGAACAAGCATAACTCCTAGCTCAAAATGAATTTGGAGAAGGTTGAACACAATTTGGAAAGCCCTAAACATCTACTTCAAATCATTAGTTTGGAGTTTCTTTAGAATCCTTTGGCAAATTTGTGAAAAATGAGGCCAAAGTTGGAAGAAAACTAGGTTAAAACACTTAGAAAATTTTCTAAGTGTTTATGACCTAAAACTTCAAAATTTCCAAAACTCTTAAATGATTGATCTTTTGAAAAAAGTTCCATTGTAAGATGTTGTTTTATTTTGCAAGATCTACAACTTTCATGTTGGAAGTTTTTTGAGTTGTGTAGGTGAAATTTTGAGTTCCCACAATGCCCTCAAAAACCCTAATTCCCGACTTTTTGCTCCTCGAAGATTCTTCTTGAATTTCTTTGGTCAAATGACTTTAATATCCATATATTGATGATATTGATCCTTGAAAGTCATGGTTTGACCAAAAATCTTAAATGTCAAAGGTGATCCCATGCAGTTGACTTTTTCCAGATAAGGTGAGATTTGGACTTTTGTGTAGAATCAAGATCTTCTCCTCAAATGAGTGATGTAAATGGGTTATATTGAGGTGGTAAAATTTCTTGAATCATGTCTTGAGTTTTGGATCCATGCCTCTGATTAAAAGTCAACTATCCTGGTGAATTAGGTCAAAAACCCTAATTGTCGACCAGATGAAGATGATGACTGTAGACTTTGAATTGAGGTGTAATGTCCAGTGGATCTTGTTATATGAGCTATTTGAAGATGATTGATGTCTTTGAATGATCCCCTGGGGATTTTTAGGGTTTCCCAAAGGTGATCCCTGATTTTAGTCCTTGATAGGCTCAAAACCCTAGTCTGGTGACCTGAGTAAATCTGTATTCAGAGGATTGGGTATCTAATCAATCATAGGTGAGAAAATGAAGCTCTTGAGTCCTATGATTATGTTAGAGACTAATCCTTCTACTGATTGATCCTTTGCCTGAGTTTTCTTGTCTTTGAACATCCTTGATTAAATGCCAGATGAAGAAGTGACTGCTTTGGGCACTAGTTTTGACCTGAAAATCCTGAAGGTATGTCATCTCAGGGGGGTCAAAAATTAGGGTATGACAGATGCCCCTATTTAAGTTTATTTTATCTGGAGGGAGAGAGATTGATATCTCGATCTCTCCTGCGTGAAAGAGACTTAAATATCAAAGAATGCCCGAATTTTGGGCGCTCCTGAGATGTTGTAATTGACAAAATCCTTGCATGACTTGATACCGTTGTCGCACTTGGCGGGGGATGAGGAGACAAACCCCTGTAGAAATACTTGATGTGGACTCTGGTAAATGGATGGCAATGTAGGATGCGCAATCCATCTTCTTTAACTAAGTGTTGACACTTAGAAAAAGGTAAACAACCTCTCCTTTGTTTCGGATGTCCATATCTCGAAACTGGTCTCATTCGTGTTTGGACAATTATCTCAGATAAAGAGAAAAATTTCCAAAGATTCGTTTCCTCATCAAACTTCTCATCAGCACTTGGAGATGAGATGCCATTTGATGGTAGTAGAGAAACTTCAAAGGTTTGTTTCCTCACCAAACTTCTCATCAGCACTTGGAGATGAGACGCCATTTGATGGTAGTAGAGAAACTTCAAAGGTTTGTTTCCTCACCAAACTTCTCATCAGCACTTGGAGATGAGACGCCATTTGATGGTAGTAGAGAAACTTCACCATCTTTCCTTTTGACTTGACGTCTTTGAAAGAATGTCATATGGCCTCATGATCTTTTGAGGGGCTAATGACTTTGCTTGAAAGCGGACGAACTGTTTTCGGGGTGAAAACCGCCATTCGCCGACTTATGCCAGGGAATCAATAAACTGTTTTCCTAAGAGGAAAAACTTCCATTTGTCGACTCATGCCGGGGAATCAACAAACTGTTTTTCTTAAGAGGAAAACTGCCATTTGTCGACTCTGAGGGGAATTAACAAACTGTTTTCCTAGGAGGAAAACTGCCATTTGTCAAGTCTGAAGGGGATGAAACATCCCAGAAACAGACAAACTGTTTGAAGAAACTGCTATTTGTCGATCTCTTGAGTGTTTAATAGACAAACTGTCTTTCCTTGGGGAAAGACTGCCATTTGTCGATTGCTTGAGTTTTTAACAGACAAACTGTCTTTCCTTGGGGAAAGACTGCCATTTGCCAGTTGCTAGGGGAACAAACTGTCTTCTACTGGGAGAGACTGCCATTTGTTGATCCTGTCGTGAAAGAAAGTGAGCAAACTGTCTTCTGCTGAAAGAGACTGCCATTTGCTGATCCTGTTTAGGAATCTTTAAGTGAAACGAACTGTCTTCATGAAGAAGGCTGCCATTCGTTATTTTTGTCCGAAAAAGTGAGTGAACTGTCTTTTGCCGAAAGAGACTGCCATTCACTGACTTCGCTGGGGATCATTTGTCGATCTGCTGGGGAGATTCCCAATTATTTCCTTTGACGAAGAGTGGCATCTCTTGACCCTGCTGGGGAAATACCAAACTGTTTTCCAGGAGGAAAAACTAACACTTGCCGATTATGTCAGGGAATCCACACTACTTGGAGAAGAGAACCGCTTATCGACCCTGTGGGGAATTCCAAAATGCGAAACAAACTATCTTATTTGAAGAAGATTGTCGAGCGTCGCTCTGGAGGAGATTCTCAGTTGGGGAATTCCAAAAGTGAACAAACTATCTCTTTGAGGGAGACTACCATTTGTTGACTTGCTTGGGGAATTTGGGCATATGAACCTTCTTTATGAAGAAGAAAAACCCTTTCACAACTTTGCAGGGGAATCTTGAGTATATGCTTTAATGACTCGGGCATTCACATGATCAAAGCCTGACTCGACTATGCAGTTATAATGTATGCATGAATATTATGACAAATATAAAATTTAAAGTGAAAGTGAATAGAATTGTCGCGGATGTAAAATCCTATGATACGACTTGAATCTTGTTGATCAGAAGATGACTTCTTCTTGTAGTTCGAACTCTGTCGGGAATACCTGGTTATCAGTTGTCCGCTGTCCGAAGTGAGTAATGTGAATTGAAGTGAAGATCCGTCATCGGGAGATGTTCGCAAAGCGACCTCATGGGGAAATCTTGGTTCCCGGAGTCTCAACCGTTCTCGGAGCAACTGTTTGCATTCTTCCTATTGTTTGTAAAACCTCAGAAAGAAATTTCACCTTTATTTTTGCAAGTAAATTCATTTTATTTTATGAAAACATTTGTTTCAAGAAAATGACTGTTTAAACTTAAAATGCATTTCAAGAAACTGAATAAGACTCGATTTGCAAAGAAAGCACAAGGCTCAAATTATTATATATGGAATGGTAATCAGCCAAATGCTTGATTCCATGGAGTATTTACAAAGTTGGAAATTGGTAATTTTTTCGGGAAAAGGGCTACGATGAAACGTGACGACCGTTATCTTTCCCTTCCACTCCGAGTTGCGCTGTATTCGTGCTTCGTAGAAGATGACCTACTGCTGATGAATACTCCGCTATGGATTTTTGAATGATCAAGTTTGTCCTGAACACAGTTACTTGCCATGTATCCCTAACTTTTGCGTAAACTACCCCTTTCGGGTTTTAAGTCTACCGGGATTGATTATTTATTTTTTTATGTCTCTAACTTTTGCCTGAATCGCCCTTTCGGGCTTTCTATTCACCGAGACGCTCTTTTTTGCCTAAGCTGCTCTCTGCGAGTTTTCAACTTAGCGAGTTGTTCTTTTGATTATTTAGGCGAATTATTTCTTGACTGCGTCGACGTTCACAGGACGGGTGAATTCTTCTCCATCCATAGTCGTGAGTATTAAGGCTCCTCCTAAGAAAGCTGATCGCGACTTTACGTGTCTATAAATCTGATAACTGCAAGTGCACAGTCGTGTCGTGTAGTTTTAAAAGATATCGAATCCACAGGGACTATGAATCGATCTACCGTTATCTAAGGT